>NW_011889253.1:1112667-1149227 GCF_000151845.1 Pteropus vampyrus
TTATTTATTGTGTTTTACACCTACAGCGCCTGGTCTTCCTCGGTGGTCTCCCATCCAAGTACTAACCAGGCTCGACCCTGCTTAGCTTCTGAGATCAGACAGGATTGGGCTTGTTCAGGGTTGCATGGTCATAGATGATTTTTGATAATTTTGATACAATGTGTCTTGGTGAAGGCCTTTTTGGGTTGAGAGAATTGGATGTTCTGTTGACTTTTTGAATTCCAAGCTCTAACTCATTCCCTAGATTTTGGAAATTCTTGTCAACTATTTGTCTGAAAATGCTTTCTAATCCTTGCTCTTTTTCCTCTCCTTCGAGAATTCCCATTATTCTTATGTTTCCTCTCCTGACGGTATCAGCTAGTTCTTGTATTCCTCTTTCATTATTTTTCATTCTTTGGTTTCTCTCTTTTTCCTTCTGATTTATTTCTAGATTTCTGAGTTCGATATCACTGATCCTTTTCTCCATTTGGTCGACTCGTTTCCCAACCTTGCTATTTCATTTTTTAACTCTTGCAGTGTGCTCTTTATCTCCAGAAGTTCTATTTAGTTTTTTTTGAGGATTTCAATCTCCTTGCTAAAAAACTCATTCTGTTCATCTAGTTGTTTTTTTTTTTTTAATTTCTGAAATTGTTGATATGATTTGTTTGGATCTCACTGAGGTTTTTTCAGAAGTACCATCCTGAATTCTCTGTCATTTAAGTCACATATTTCTATGTCTGTAAGTTTATTTTCTGGAGATTTTTCTCTTTCTTTCTGAGATGCCTTGTCACCTTGGTTGTTCATGGTGTTTAATGGACTATTTCTCTGACTGGGTATAATAGAAGTGTATTTTGATATTTTTTCCGGAAATATTTATTATATAACGGTCCCTGACCTGTTGCAAAGAAGGTGTTTTTCTTTTGGTTTCCAGTAGGTGGCATCTAAGCCTCTTGGATCTCTGGTTTATATAAAGTCTTAATGTCTTTCTTTTTCTTACAGATATTTAATCATGCTTGCTACCCTCAGTGTCAGTTCCTGTCAGTGTTAGCAATATTTTTGGTAGCGTTTGCTGAGATTCCTCTGCATTGTTGGCTTTCATCTCAGATGGTATAGGGGGATGGGCCCTCTGAGTTGGCGGATGGGGGCTACGGGTAAGCCTTGGTTTTGCAACTGTGGCCGGTAAAAATCAACTGTTGTTTCTCTGCCATCCCCGCTTATCTGTCTTCTGCCCTGATGACCAGGCACGGCCACCGGCTGCGTGGACCTCACAGTACTCTCAGCCAGTGTTGTTCATGGAATTTGTCACACATTCTCCATTCTCCCTCCTCCTACGGTGAACTCCGGTGGCTGCAAGTGGCAGCTTCTTTGTTTCTCTCAGTCTGCAGCCCAACACCCAGGGTTCTGTCCTGTGATAGCTCTTATGTGCACATCCCACACTCAGATGTGCTGGTGTGCAGTTTGGGTGTTTTTTGTTGAGTTTTATATATTAAGCTTATTGTTGTTTCAAGGGGAGAGTTCCCAGGGATGTCTCTCTGCCATGTTTCTGACGTCACTCCTAGTTATTATTTCTTTAATTCATAACTGTTTTAAAATGTATTTTGGCTTTAAATAAAATACATGTATCCTACAAACACTTAATAAGGGCATATTATGTTCTAGACACTAGGGTTACAAAAATGAATAGAAAGAAGTACACATCAATAACCTTCACAGTTGTGAGCAAATAGTTTTATTGTGCATATACATGTAGAGAGGACAATCCCATATTATTATTCTTTGGACAGAAGCCAAGAGATAAATTGTATGTTGAGTAAATAAAGCATCATTGTTTTTTCTTTTGATTTTTTCTATCTCCCCTTTATTCCTCTTCTACTTTTCTGGTGACAACTGAGTTTCTTTACTACTGGCTAGGCATTTGCTAGTTTCATCAGTTCTGTCTAGTTTCAAACTTTTCAGGTTTTTGTGTTCCATCTTCTGTTTTTAACAATCATTCTCTTTTTCAAACACAAAATGTTTGTATATATTATGTCCTCAGTACCTTTCATTGCTAAGCATGGCATTTTATGCATAGTAGGCCCTCAAATCTTTGGATATTCATAAATATGATTTTTGCTTCATCTATTTGATTTCCTAATCCTACTGCCAAGGTTACAAGAGGTTATTTAGTATATCAAAGAGAGATGAGATGAAAGATGAAAAACAGCCATTTGCAAATGGAAGGATTTAAAAAAAATCTGCTTAAAGGCAAAGAGAAGTTCCTTAAGTATTGCATTTTGGGCAGTATATTGAGTCTCATTTGAGTGTTAGGGACATTTAGAGACAAAAGTATTTTAATTCGTAATGAGTTTTAAATGCAGAATGTAATGAAAAGCCCATTTTTTTCAGCCTGCTATTGTTACATGCCTGAAGTGTCATGAGTTAGAAATTTACACTGTCAGTTTGGTATAAACATTCCTTTTCCTTCCTTACCCCACCCCATTAGCTCTCTGATGCTCTTGCTTCCCAAAGCATTTTCTGGAAACTAGTTGCTTCATATTTTATTTATTTTTGCTTGGTATTTTAAAGGTGTTATGTGATAAAAGGATTCTATAATGAGATTCCTTTGGATAATGCTAGGTTAAACAATGTTAGTACAATGGCTTCAAGAATATTCAGTATGTTAAAAAGCATTGAGAATTTTTAGAAGGTGATTATAATGTGCAGCATTTTATAAACTACAGCAAAACTCATGGGAATATAATGTTCTGTAGAATATACAAGGGACACGCTGCACGTGGTGCTAAGAAGTGTACAACTTTGTACGAATAGGATAATACATTTGCTACTTTCACTTAATGTGTATGTCATGGACATCTTTCCATGTTAATAAACATAGAGTCACATATTCTTTTTACTGATTACATAGTACATTTAATGTACAGGTCGTAATTGACTTACTTGGTGCCCTATTGATAAGAACAACCCAAATGTCTATTTTTTAACTATTAAAAACAATGCTTTAATGACCATCCTACTTTTTTACTTGTGTGATTATCTCCTAGGGTTAAATTCCTAGATGTAGAATTATTTAGGTAAAAGAGTATACACGTTTTGATAATACATTGCCAAATTCTTTTCCAGAAAAGTTACCAGGTCTGAAGATATGCTGTTTCCTCCTCACACACTCAGCCAAACTAGGTTTTTGTTAATCTTTCAAAATCTTGCTTTATAATTTTAATTCTGTGAGTATACCAAAGGGAAATAGATTCATACTAGGCAAACTCCTAAAGGTCCAATGTATTAATTTATTGAATACCAATTTTTTAATTTATATGGAGAAATATAAATGCCTAGTGGACCATACTATACATGTTAGCTGGTTAGTACTTCTGCCTATAATAAAAATATAAGAAAAAGCAAATATAAATAGAATAAAATAAATAGAAAGTTTCTTGGTGAGCATAAGACCCCAGAGCAAAGGAAAGTGAAGTATTAGAAGGTGATATTTATGGCGCTCTAATACCATACTTACCCATGGACCAGATGTTTATATTCATAGGTTATGTATTCTTAGCCATGGACAATATTAGAGGTGATTCACCAATAGATTAACTTTGGGGCATTTCTTTTATAAGGAAATCATTTTATGGCTATGTAGATCTATGTATTTCCCTTTTTAGTTTTTTTAAGACTATTTTTTACAATTTAGGTTTGATTATACTTGATTTCATCTAAGACTTTTTTCTTGTAAATGTGCTTTCCTGAGACCAAACTCCAATCACCTTATTTGGGATTAAGTGTCAAATCTCTTCAAACATTTACAAATTGTGTTCGGTTTGTGTCATTTTTATAGATGGTCTGAGCAGCCATTATAACATGACTCTTTGTAATCTTTTTCTGAAAGCAATTCCAGATTGGAGATGCTTTGCTTTTGTCCATATGTATCACCTATAGTGCTTATCTACATTTTAAAATGAGGATACTGAAGCCCAGTGAGCTGAAGTAATTTTCTCAGGATCATAGCTAGCAGGAGGTAGAAGTGATATTCAAACTCAGGTCTGTCTGGTTCCCACACTTATAGTTTTTCCACTATATCATTCTGGCTTTCTGTATTAAAAGTCTATTATATGTTCTCCCTGCAGAGTTACCGTAAAGAAAATGAGAAACGTTTATGTTAGAAATGTACATGTGTACTTTGAATCATCCAGCTAGAGGTCAGGATTACTTGATCCTACATTCTGCAGTTTACTCAAAGTACAACTGGCAAAAACAGGCAATTTACTAGTCCAGTAAGTATAGTTCAGTCTTACAATCTCTGGATGAAATACAGAAGTGTACTCTGGGGAAAGGAATGAAATACACCCTGAAGAAATTACAATAATCTTTCCCTAATGATTGGGAATACTATTCAAAGCCGAAGCTGTTATCAGAATTTGATCAAAGTGCTGAAGCCCTTCTACATTTTTATCATTTATTAGTTGACTATTTAAAATTTAAATGTAGGAACTATTATGTTTATAATAAAAGCCAAGGGAAAGCACATCTAAATTGAAGTTCAGATTCATACCTGGAGCCTACATGGTATGGTGTTAGTTGTCTCTTTGTCTGTCAGGAAGCAAGTGTGGCTATCAAAAGAGGTGAAGCACAAGTTCAAGTGCACCTATACCAAATGGGAGAATTTGGGGAATCACCTTACTTAAGGTTAGGTCTTAACCCCTTGTTCTTTAACAGTCAAGTCTAAATCCTGGAAGCTACACCAGAACATGGAATTTCTCTTTCCTATTGAAACTCTTTAAGGATGCTTAGAAGTCCCTTGGTTTCCAGAAGTGGTACAATGGAAAGCACCATACATACCTTAGTATGAATCCTGGCTCTGACATTTATTAGCTGTGGGAACTTGGGCAAGTTTCTTTGAGTCTATATTTCCTGATCTGTAAAATTGGGATAAAATAGTCATCTTGTATGATCGCTATCAGCGATAAGTGAGCCGCCACATAAAATATTTAACAGATTGCCTAGCCCATAGTTGACACACAGTGTTTTCTATTCCTTCTCTCAGATACAGGACCACTTGATTTACAAATGTCTTATACAACAGTAGCTCATGCATGCAGAGATGGAATTAATATGCCACAATATTCTTAACCTGAATACTGGAAAGTTGCTGTTGTAGTTAGGGGGAGGGGGAGGGTTCAAAGAAGAGTGGTGATGTATATCTCTGATGGTGCTGTTTTTTCATGTTTTATCTTGGATTGGAAATGCTTTTTTAATCCAGTGGTAATCATATATATCAACATTTCCCAAAGTGCATTCCTTAGAACAGTAGTCAAATCAGTTTGGACAATGCTACTTTCTGCTGTCTCCTTTCTCAGCTTCATGAAGCACATTAGTAAAATATTTAAAAGTCTCCTAATAAAGAAACCTAACTCAGAATTTTACAATTATACTTGATTCTGGGGTCTCTTCTGGAGTAACATTCATAATGCACTGTGGATTCCACTTTAGGTATCCCCGGTGTATGTAGTTGTTGTGTCTTTGAGTAGCTCACAAAACCTTATTGAACATATAACATAGTTCAAATTTTCAGTGGACAAATGAGAAACAAAACTTCATGTGTTTGTAAGTGTAATTATAAAATAACTGAAACTACATTATGAGTTATGAAAAATTTTGTCAACTAGTTGTGTACATAGTCATCATTTATTGAATTGCTTCAGATGGAATGACAGAAATTGAAAATCACTATTTTTGTTTCACCCTCCAATTAAATAATTGATTCAGGTCAATATTATCAATTGACGTTAAAGCTGTAGGTAAATGAACGTTGGGAAAATTGGTTATTCTCACAGTGGCAAAGTATCACCCCACAGATTACTTGCTAATTACAAGTGGGAAAGTACAAAAATAAGTAGATAAGTAAATAAATAAACATCCATTCATGCTGATATCTCTGATTGTAATCCAGTAGCACAGCATTCATGCTAGGCCTCTTCATTTCCTTATTTCTCTGACAATGAGAAACCTGGCTCCTATCATCTGTGATTCAGTGACTTATTTGTTCAACCTTAGCTACATGCAAACTAGTGTCAGAACTGGTTATCCATGCTCCTGTGAGAAACAAATTTATTAATTAGAATACAGTGTTTGTATAGTACTTTTTCTGTAAAGAAATATCTTAAAATTTTTTCTTGTATCAGGTCTTTGAAATTTGGTGTGTATTTTACACTTACAGTTCATCTTACTTTGTATCAGCCACATTTCAAGTGCTGAATAGCCACATGGGACTAGCAGCTGTCATTTTGGCAGAGATCTTAGACCCCCCACCTTTGTAGCACCTGTTGATTTTGTTCTGCTCTTCTACATATTTTTCCCTTTTTTCTGCCTCTCATTCTTAGTACAGAAAATCCCAATAGGCCTGTGACATGGATTGATTCCAGGCACTTGGATGGGTGAACTACACTGTCTTGCCCTTCTGCAGATTATGGAAGCCTTCCATGTACCTCTGGCACAAAAGACATTTTATATGACAAATATTTATTGAGTGCCTATTATGTGCCTAGCATGGGAATTTTTATAAAGTGTCTAGTTTAACTTTATTTCTCACAACAGTCCCTTGAAGGCAGGTACTATTTTAAATCTCCATTTTATAGAAAATAAAACTGAGACTCATAGAGGTAAAGTCACTTGCCAGAGATCACAAATGTAAAGGATTATAAACCTATATTAGTTTGACTGCAAATCCAGGCTCTTAACATAGCCTATTTAATACACGATGTCAGTTTAGAATGGGAAGGAATATGGTGGGAGAATTGGTCAAGAAGGCTTTATAAGAGAGGAGCCTTGAACTAGGCCTCGAAGGATGCTGAGGATGATTTGCATAGAAGGGACAGAGGTGTGCAAGGCTTTGTGGGAAGGCCCATAGATTAAGCAAAGAGACCTGTATTTTAGGATTTGGGAGAGAAGCTATAGGTAGGGCTTTCCAGGTAAGAATGTATGTGGTATATAATGCGGAATAGTGAATAAACTTTTTGATTGAGACAATTTCTTTCATTTGGTTATTTATTCAACACACAATAAATGCACTCTATGTGCCAGCTCTTAGGTGCTAGGGTATATAAAGGCCAAAAAGATTCAATCTAATACCCCAGACTTTAATCGTTTCTACTATATTGGTAGAGAGGTTAGAAAAATAGATTTGAGCCAGATTTCGAGAGGCCTTGAATACCAGGTTAAAGTGTTTCTATTCATAATACCTTTACTTTAGAAACTTACTGTTTTTATACTACCAACCAAAGGTTTTTTGGTTTCGCTCTACTCACATTAATTTTAGCAATGTACGCAAGTTATATAAACCTTATTTGTGGGCTAGGCTGGAACCCTACCTGCATTTATAGCCATCTTCTTTTTTTTTTTTTCCCAAAATGCATTCCTGATTTTCAGACAGCATGGATTGAGAATTAGGAAATTTTGGTGCTAGTTTATCTCAAACTCATACTGTGACCTCAAGCAACTTCAGTTTCCTCCCTGGACCACAGTTTCCTCATAATAAAGTGAGAGACTTGAACTGGATTAGTAGTTCTCAACCCTATCAGACTGATGTCATCTTTTAATAACAAATGTTTTATAATTCTCACTTAACTATTGTAAAATTATATTAATCAATACTAGGTAATTACACCTTTCTATATACATGATTATAATAAAGATTATATAACACACTAATTATAACATAAAAGAGAAATAAAGGAAACTTTTTTGCAAGAGATTTTTTAATTTTCTTTTTTCTTTTTTATTCAAGTACAGTTGACATACAACATCATATTAGTTTTAAGTGTACAGCACAGTGAAAAAAGAAAGTAACATTTAGTAAAATAACATATATTTTAGTCATCAAATGCATACACCTATGTGTGTTATCATGGTAAATGTGACAGCTATGAATTTAGATGGATAAAAGAATGTTTGTACTGGTGACTCAAATACTAAATCTTTCCAAATGATCCCACAATTTTCTGAAATGTTGATCAATTTTGGTAAAGTTTCAAGCCAAACATAGTACCATTTCCCCTCAATTTACATGGTAGTTGCTTTCTTGGAAAAAAAGTCAATATATATTAAAACTGTGTAAAAATACTTTATACAGTGCAGATAGTCATAAACAGTTTTTCACTCACATGGATTTTGGACAGGGCATTAATTCATTGTATGGGTCTCCCAGTGCACTACAGGACGTCTGGGAAGCTACTATGCTGCTAAATGCCCATGAAGGGGTGCAGCTACCACTGTTGAAAACAACTGGACTAGAAGCTCAAGTTGCCTGCCACCTTGATTCTTTCAGTCCCCTCATGTATTTTTGCTGAGACCGCTCATGGGATATTATTATGACATAAATCAAGAAGTCCTGTATTTGTTTCTGCCTTTACTGCTTGTGATTCCATTATAAACAGCATTAAAGACCTGTTTACCTCATATAATTTTATGAGAATTGGTGTCTTATAAAAGGTTTTGAAACTCTAGAATATAAAGATGCAGAATAACTCATTAATTTTAAATGGATTAAAAAATAGTTTCCACCACTTAGTTATCTTTTTTGTATTTGTCATTTTGTTCTCAAATATGCCTTAAGATTTTAAAATAATTTCTTATTTTCTTAGGGAAGAGTAATATGTGTTATGGTCTATTACTTCCAGCAGATGGCAATGTTTGGTGCAAAAAAAAAAAATGCTTGGTTTAACAATTGCAGATTTTCAAGGCTCTCTTTATATTTAAAATCCAAACTTCATAGTGCATATTTGAAAGTATTCTTTTTTAAAGACTTGATGAATTAACTTGCTTAAGGCAGTGGATAAGCTAGTGAAGAGATGCATGTTATTCAAATTTAGACAAATTAAGTCACATTTTACTGTAAGGACAATATTTTAATAGAATGGCTATGGTAAACCCTTTCATGCAGTGAATATTTATCAGTACTATAAATTCTGATATCCTTTATATGGAACAATTTCAGACGGCAGAGGAAGTGTTAGAACAATACAAAGAATTCCTATAGTCTCTGTAACCAGATGCTCCAAATGTTAACATTTTACCTCATTTGCTCCATTGTTCACTCTTCTCTTTCTCTGAATCTTTTGAGAGCTGGATGTCCCATCACTCCTAAGCATTCCAGAGTGTCTTTCCTCCAAATAAGCTCTCTTTCCTTCATAATTGATATACAGTCCTCCAAATCAGAAATCAATATTGGTATTACATTAACATCTGATCCACATACATCTATTCAAATTTCACCAGCTGGGCAACATTATCACTTTTTCCCCTTCTAGTTCACAATCCTTTCCAAGATTTCATGTTGTGTTTTGATTTTGGTTTCCTCCAACCAGGATCAGTTCATTAGTCTTTCCCTGTCTTTCATAGCCTTAAAAATTTTAAAGAGTACAGAATTTATATTTTGTAGGGTCTGTCTGATGGTTCATAATCAGGCTCAGGCCATTCATTCTTGGCAGGAACACTGCAGAAATGATATCTCACATCAAGAGGCACATGATGTCAACCTTTCCTGTCATTAGTAATGTTAACCCTGATTACCTGATTACCAGGTTTTAACTAAAATCTATTGTTTAACTAAAACCAATTTTAATTAAAATATATAATTTGGGTCTTATTTTTAAAGTAATGTACATTGACTTTCTTCACATCTCACCCCCAAACTTCAGAAAAAACACCTAAAGATACCCAGTTTTACATAATAAGTCATTTCAAGCAACTTAGTCAATCAGTACCAGCATTTTCTTTTTGTTAAAAACATGTCATTGATTTGAGGGGTAATGACACTGCATTTATGGTTTAAGTGTTTATTGGGGAATTATCAGTTATGATCTTTATCTGTAAGGAGTATTTTATAAGAAAGTTACTGATAGTTTGAATTTGATTATGCATCAACAGAAATAGCTTGATTGGTAATTATATTTTCTTGTGTTTTATTCAGTACTGAAACTATAATATTTAAAAAGAAAATATTTTTTATAAACTTGTTTCTACAATATTTCAAAATACCTAACATACAAACAGGTAAAATATTACTGTATTCTTTAAGAAATGATTTAAGTTGAACACTGTTTTATAATTAAGCAAAATACCTTAATAATAAACCTATTTGCAGGAGGTGGAGTTGGTTGGTTGTAGTGGTGCAAGTTCTCTTTTAGTTCAATTTAAATAATAATATTGATAATATTTGTATATGGTGAAGACCTCAAACCGTATAGAAAAAGTATAAGTAAAATTCTCCCTTTCCTTACCATCTACAATTCTTAGTCTCTCTCCAAGAGTATAACCTTTATTTTTTCTTCTAGAAAAATATTTGCATCCACAACATATGTGTATTATTTTTTGGAGGACAATGGAATCTTGCTATGGAATCTTTGCACCTTTTTTTTTCATTTAATGCTATTTCATAAACATATCATCGCCTATAGATGCACTTTTTTCTTTTAATTGTTACATAGTATTTATTAGCATGGATTACCATACTTTATTCTCATTTCGATGGGCATTTTTGATTGTTTCTAGGTTTCTAAATTTACAAACAAAACTACGGTGACACTCATATATATCTTTGTGTACCTTTGAAGGTAGGATATGAAGTTGCAATCAAGATGACATTGTGGTCTGGACAAAATGAAATGAAATATGGGGTGGATTTATAATTACAGAAAAAAAGTTGCAAGAGGTGCTATTTCTGGTGAACAGCAATAAGCTAAAATTATTTTCTCCTTAGTCCCTTTCTGAATGAGGTAAAATATCAGTAAATAAAAAAATAAGATTAAAATGTCATGATTTCATCACATTAGAAGAAAGAAATGGAGGATAACTGCTTTGTCTGTTTTAGGATTATAACCAGCAAAAGATCAGTTGAAGTATGGTCATGTGATTTTATATTTTATATTTTAGGAAAACAAAAATATCAAGTGAGCTTCTAGATGGGATTATATTTTGGAGTTCATGCCTCATATCAACATTCAGTGGTTTAGGTAAGCACTTCGTAAAATAAAGAATAAGTAGTTTCAGCCTGAGAAATGTAAATAAATAAATAAGTAAATATATGTATATATCACACACACACATACACACACATTTATTTAAATTATTTTGTCACCAGAGATGATCTCAGTGACATTTCTTTTCTTCACATTTCTTTTCTTCTCCATGGCTAGTTTCCCACTCCTTTCTCTCCTCCACCTCTCCACATACACAAAGAAAAAGAAAAAAGAAAAATATGTTTTAAGTATACTAATGTTTATGCTGAAGGTCAAGAGAAGCCTGAGATGTCATAGAGATACTATGTCTGCATGAAAGAAATATTGGGGTGGAAAGTAGGCAGGATATAACTGTGGAAGTGTACACAAGGCAAGAGATGAAAGGAAAACAGAATAGAAGCTTTGTTTGTGAGTTCAGAAAGTCTGAGCAAACTATAGAGTAGGAAAAGCAGTAACCAGCTGGGGTGGAGGAAGTTCGAGATGTCACAAAAGAGCAAAGAGAAAGGCGAAAGGATTATGTATGAGAAACTAAAACATTTCGAGTGGTCACTTAATCATTGCAGGTCATATAAAGGAGAGAATCGTGTAGAGATAATGGCTATGACTAAAGGACCATTCACTCTACAGGTATTCTTTTTAGTCCCTATTATGATGCCAAGCACTATGGTAGGCTGAGACATAGTGGTCAATAAGGCAGACAGGCTTCTGCCCATATGAAGCTTGTATTCTAGTGGACTCAGAAAGGACTCAATTCCTCAAGAATCTTCAACAGGTTCAAAACACAAAGTTAGAAGTCTTTCATGAATGTGAAAGGAGTACTCTCAACATGCAATTGATGGATGGACCAACTGAGAATATAATGATTGGGACTGTGATAAAGTGCTGAGAGTTGGAGGAGATGTTAAGTTAGTAACATAGGAGCCTGATTAGAGAAGCTGATGAAAAAGACATAAATGTGTTTATATAGTATTTTATTTCATGTTATCCTGTAATAAAGCAATTTGGGTGGAAGAAGACTATAAATGTAAAAATGAAAGGTGTGATACTATGAGTATGATCTTCAGAGGTGATAATTTTTTTAATACTCCCATTGCCTTTAAAACGAGAGTATCATCTTCTTTGCTTGTTTCTATTTTATTCTTCCTCCTATTATCATTATTATTATTAATATTATTATTATTATATTGTAGCTTTTCCAGAGACCCTTCTGTTTGGGTCCCATTCTGTCACACCTTCAGAACTCTCTTCACATTAAATTTACTTAATATTTTTTCATATTTTTCAATTACAGTTGATATTCAATATTATATTAGTTTCAGGTGTACAGCATAGTAATTAGACATTTATATAACTTATGAAGCGATCACTCTGATAAATCTAGTACCCATCTGACACTATACAAAGTTATTATAATATTATTAGCTATATTCCTTATGCTGTACTTTACATCCCAGTGACTGTGTTGTAACTACCAATTTATACTTAATCCTTTCCCCTCTTTTACACCCCCAGCCCCCCACCCATCTGGCAACTCTCAAAATGTTTTCTGTATCTACGAATTTGTTTCTGTTTTGTTTGTTCATTTATTTTATTCTTTAGATTCCACACGTAAGTGAAATCATAGAGTATTTGTCTTACTCTACTCAGTACAATATCCTATAGGTCCACCCATGTTGTTGCAGATGGCAAGATTTCATTCTTTTTTATGGCTTAGTAATATTCTGCTGCATAAACATACCATCTCTTTTTTATCCATTCATCCATTAATGTTCAATTGTATATATATATACATATATATATATATATATACACACACACATATATATATACACATACATACATATATACATATGTACGTTGCTTCCATATCTTGGCTATTGTAAATAATGTTACAATTAACATAGAGATTCACATGTCCCATCGATATAGAGTTTTAGGTTTCTTCAGATAAATACAGAAGTAGAATTGCTGGTTCCTTCTTTGTATCTTGTTATAGATATTTTTAAATGTCTATTTTGTCTGGTATAAGTATTGTTACTCCAGCTCTTTTTTTTTTTTTTGGTTCCATTTTCATGAAATTTTTTTTTCTCTTCCTTAACTTTCAGTCTGTATGTACCTTTAGATCTAAAGTGAGTCACTTGTAGGCAGCAAGCAGCACGTGTAAGGGTCTTGTTTTCTTATCCATTCAGCCACCCTATGTCTTTTGATTGGAACATTTAATCCATTTAAATTTAAAGTAATTGTTAATAGAAATGTAGTTATTGCCATTTTATTATTCATAGTCTTGATTCCTCTCCCCCTCCTTTCTTCTTTAAGAAGTCCCTTTAACTTTTCTTGTAATACTGGTTTGGCGGTGATGAACTCCTTTAGCTTTTTCTTGTCTGGGAATCTTTTTATCTGTCCTTTGACTATAAATGACAGCTTTGCTTGGTAGAGTAATCTTGGTTGTAGGTCCTTGCTTTTCATCACTATTTCATGCCAATCCCTTCTGGCCTGCAAGGCGTCTGTTGTGAAATCAGCTGATAGTCTTATGAGAGCTTCCTTGTAGGTAACTGTTTTTCTCCTTCTGCTTTCAAGATTCTTTCTTTGTCTTTAAACTTTGGCATTTTAATAATGATGTGTTTTGGTGTGGGCCTCTTTGGGTTCATCTTGTTGAGTATGTTCATCACATGCTGCCTACAAGAGACTCATATTAGATTGAAAGGTACATACAGACTGAAAGTTAAGGGATGGAAAAAGATATTTCATAAAAATGAAAACAAAAAAAAAAAAAGCTGGGGTAGCAATACTTATACCAGACAAAATAGACTTTAAAAAAAGTCTATAATAAGAGGCAAAGAAGGACCCAGCAATTCTACTTCTGAGTGTTTATCCGAAGAAACCTAAGACACTAATTTGTAAAGACATATGCATCTATATATTCATTGCAGCATTATTTACAATAGCCAAGATATGGAAGCAACCTAAGTGTCCATCAGTAGATGAACTGATAAAGAAGAAGTGATACATATATACAATGGAACATTAGTTAGCCATAGATTACTCTCTGTGCTTCCTGGGTTTATATGTCTATTTTCTCACCAGGTTAGAGAAGTTTTTAGTCATTTCCTCCAATAAATTTTCATCAATTTCTTCAAATAGGTTTTCAATTCCTTGCTCTCTCTCTTCTTCTGATGATGTGAATGTTGGTATGCTTGATGTTGTCCCAGAGATCCTTTAAACTATTCATTTTGGATTCTTTTTTCTTGTTGCTGTTCCGATTGGGTGTTTTCTGCTATGTTATCTTCCAAATAGCTAATTTGATCCCCTGCTTCATCTAATCTACTGTTGATTCCCTCTCATGTATCTTTCATTTCAGTTACTGTATTCTTCATTTCTGACTTTTTTTTTTTTTTCCTTAAACATAATGACAGCATTTATTTGGCTGGGTCAGTCTCATACATAAACTATGGGAAAAAGAAGAATTTTTTTCCTTTTTTCAATTAGAGTTGACATTCGATATTATTTCATATTAGTTTCAGGTGTAAAGCATAGTTGTTAAACATTTATATAATTTACAAAGTGATCCCCTCAGATTAGTCTAGTACCCACCTGGCACTATACATAGTTATTACCATATTGTTGACTATATTCTCTATGTAGTACTTTACATCCCTATGACTGATTTGTAATTGCCAATTTGTACTTCTTAATCATGTCGCATTTTTCACCCACCCCTCCAAACCCTTCCCATCTGGCAACTATCAGTTTGTCTTTGTATCTATGAGTCTGTTTCTGTTGTTTGTTTGTATATTTTGTCCTTTAGATTCCACATATAAGTGAAATCATATGGCATTTGTCTTTGTCTGGCTTTGACATAAGTGAAATCTTAGCATAATACCCTCTAGGTCCATCCATGTTGTTGCAAATGGTAAGATTTCATTTTTCATGATCGAGTAATATTTCATTGTATATATGTACCACAACTTCTTTATCAAGTCATCTATTGATGGGCACTTAGGTTGCTTCCATATCTTGGCTATTTTAAATAGTGCTGTAGTGAACATAGGGGTGCATATAACTTTCCAAATTCGTGTTTTGGTTTTCTTTGGGTAAATGCCCATAAGTGCAATTGTTGGGTCATAAGGTAGTTCTATTTTCAATTTTTTTGAACTTCCAAACTGTTTTTCATAGTGCTGTACCAATTTCCAATTCCATCAACAATATGAGGGTTCCCTTTTCTCCAAATCCTTGCCAACACTCGTTCGTTGCTTTATTGATGATGACTGCTCTGATAGGTTTGAGATGATATCATATTGTGTTTTTAATTTGCATTTCTCTGATGTTTAGTGACATTGAACATTTTTTCATATGTCTATTGGCCATCTGTATATCTTCTTCAAAGAAATGCCTATTCAGGTCCTCTGCCCAGTTTTTAATTGGATTTTTTTATTGCCGTGGAGTTATATGAGTTATTTATAAATTGTGGATATTAATCCCTTGTCAGAAGTATCACTGAGAAATATCTTCTCCCATTCAGTAGGTCGTCTTTTTGTTCTGTTGGTGGTTTCCCTTGCTGTGCAAAAACTTTTAGTTTGCTGTAGATCTATTTGTTGATTTTTTCTTTCTTTTTTCCCCCCTGGTTTTATTGAAATATAATAGACAATTAGTTGCTCATATTTACACTGCAGAATTCAATGTGTTATTTTTCAATTACAATTGGCACACAATGATATATTAGTTTCAGTTGTACAGCATAGTGATTATAGACATGTGTAACTCACAAAGTTATCATGCCACTAAATCTATTACCCCTCTACCCCCTTATATATTTACTATAACATTGTTAACTATTTTTCTTATGCTACAATTTATATCTCCATGTCTATTTCGTAACTATCCATTTGTACTTCTTAATTACTTTGCCCTATTTTGCCATCCCTCCAAATCCACTCCCATCTAGTAGTCCTCAAAATATTCTCTGTATCTATGAGTTTGTTTCCATTTTTGTTGTTGTTGTTTATTTTGTTCTTTAGATTCCACGTATACATGAAATCATGCGATATTTGTCTTTCTCTATCTGACTTATTTCATTCAGTGCAATACCCTCTAGGTCCATTAAGGCAATATAATTTTTCATCTCCTTCCTTTTAGTCTGTGTGTGTCTTTTAATCTGAAGTGAGTCTCTTGTAGGCAGCATATGTAGGGGTCTTGTTTTCTTATCCATTTGGTCACTCTATCTTTTGGTTGGAACACAATTCTTTTCCATTTGAGATACTTATTGATAGGAATGTAATTATTACCATTTTTATTCATGTTTTGATACATACTTTTTCTTCTTAATGAAGTCCCTCCAACATTTCCTGTAATACCAGCTTGGTGTTGATAAATTCCTTTAACTTATTTTTGTCTGGAAAGTTCTTTATCTGTCCTATGACTTTACATGATAGCTATGCTGGATAAAGAATTCTTGGTTATAGATCATGGGTTTTCATCACATATTTCATCGAATATTTTGTGCCAAACCCTTCTGTCCTGCATAGTTTCTTTTGAGAAATCAGCTGCAAGTCTTATGGATGCTCCCTTGTAGGTGACTAACTGCTTTTCTCTTGCTGCTTTTAAGATTCTTTTTGGCTTTAATCTTTGGCATTTTAATTTTGATGCATCTTAGTGTGGTACTCTTTGGGTTTCTCTTTCTTGGGACTCTTGAGCTTCCTGTGGTTGTATGTCTACTTCCTTCACCATGTGAGGGAGTTTTCCATCATTACTACTTCAAACACCTCTTCATTTTCTCTTTTTCTTCAGATACCCTTACGACACAGATATTTTTACATTTAATTGTATTCCACAGGCCCGTCAAATTATTATTATAGCCTTGGCTTTTTTTCCCTTTCCATTCTGATTGAGTGTCCTTGGCTTCCCCATCCTCTATATTGGTGGTTTGATCCTCTTCTTTATTCACTCTGTTGATTCCCTCTTACTCTTCATCTTAGATAATGTGTTTTTCATTTTCGACTGTTTTCCCTTTTTTTTTAATCCCCTCCACTTTCACCCCTGACCTATGGGGCATGTCCTCTCACGTGCTTGTGGTGCACGCCCAGGGCCTGGCGCACTAGGGGGGCTTGGCACACCCAAGGTATGGGCCATGGCTCTGCTGGGGCATGAACCCAGGACCTTCTGCGTCTAAAGCAGATGTGTTAACCACTACTCTATGGAACCAGCTGACTGGTTCTCTATTTTAATTTTCATTTCCATTTTTATGTTTTTTATCTCTTTGTTAAAGTTCTCACTGCATTCATCTACTCTTTCCCTAAGTTCATTGAGCATCTTTATGATCAGTATTTTGAACTCTGCATCTATTAGATTGCTTGACTCCATTATTTCTGAATTTCAGTTCTCTTCTCTCATATGGTTTCTGCTTCTTTGTATTCCCATTTTGGCTGTCTTTCTGTATCTGTTTCTATGTACTAAGCAAAGCTCCTAAGTCTCCCGGTCTTATTAGTGTGGCTTTGTGTAGTAGGTGTCCAGTGGCACAGTCAGCTGCAGGTCAAGTTTAGCCCCAGCCTGGGCCACTTTAGGGCCGCCTGTTAATATTCAGCAAACAATTCACAGATGCTGTGCTTATAGTTGCCTCAAGAGGCCATGCTAGAAACCGAGGTCAGCTGCCCATCAGTGTGAGTCTTGAGTTGGCTCAACAAGGAGCATTGGACTTGTGGAGGATACAACTGGGTGTAGCTTGGGTGGGGCCACGAGTTGAGGGAGGTGGAGTTTTAGGGAATCATTTAGGGGGGGTGACCTGTTATTCAGATTGATGATGTCTCAACTAAGTCGGTGCTGAGTCTGCACACTGGGATGGGGGAGGGCTCAAAGAGGAACAGTGGCTACCATCAGCACTTCTTCCCAGGAGAGAGCATCACCTCTGACTCTCACTTTGCCAACTCAGTATCCCCTTGTAAGTCCCTGGTGTCCCGAAGCAGCCGACCCGGTGCTGCTGCTCAGAGAGAGCAGGCCCATCACCGTGAAAATCCACTCATGGACACGGCCGCACTAAGAGGCATCTGTAGCTGGTGGCTGCAGCTGCTGCAGCCTCTGTCCCACTCAGCCTTTATGATTGTGTAGTCTCGTGTCTTACTCTCTCCTATCTTCTATTGTTGCAGGGTGATTTATTATTTCTTCCCCTAGTTGTAGTGATTCTGTTCATCTAGATCCCAGGCGACTTTCTTTGCTATTTGCTCAGTGTTTCTGTCACAAATTTGATTTGGTCACAGGAGGGATGATAAAAGGCCCTACCATGTATGTCATTTTCCTCCTCCCCTTGTTTATTTTTTCTTTTGATTCTCTGGCTGACTGGTTGTTTTTCGTGTTTCTTATTTCTTTTTTCTTTAAATCAATTAATTTATTTTTTATGGTGACATTGGTTAACGAAATCCGATAAGTTTCAGCTGTACATTTTAACAGTAAGGCATATATATATATATTTACACTGTGTGTTCACCTCCCATTAGATTTCTTTTTGTCACCACATATTTGACCCCTTTTACCCTATCTGCTTCCCCCTTCCCACCTTCCCCCAACCCTCTGGTAACCACTAGTCTATTCTTCATGTCCATGAGTCTCTGTTTGTTTGGCCTGTTCATTTGTTGCTTTTAGGTTTATATCCCACATATAAGTGATATCATGTGATTTTCAACCTTTTCTGGCTGGCTTATTTCGCTTAGCATGATTATCTCGAAGTTCATCCATGTCATTGCAAATGGCAGTATTTCATTTCTTCTTATGGCTGAGTAATATTCCATTGTATATATGTACCACAACTTCATTATTCAATCATCTATAGTAGGGCGCTTTGGTTGCTTCCATGTCCTGGCCACCATGAATAATGCTGCTATGAACATTGGTGTACAAATATCTTTTCGGATATGGGTTTTCAAGTCTTTGGGGTAAATACCCAGTAGAGGGATTGCTGGATCATATGGTAGGCCAATTCTTAGTTTTTTGAGAAACCTCCATATTGTTTTCCATAGTGGCTGTACCAATTTGCAATCTCATGTTTCCTATTTCTTTGAAGTTCTAACTGAGATCATCAAGCATCCTTATAATTCATGTTTTGAATTCTGCATCTTATAGATTGCTTGTCTTCATTTTGTTTTTATTTTTCTGGAGATTCGTTCTGTTTTTTTTTTTTTTTTCACTTGGGACATGTTTCTTTGCCTTCACATCTTGGTTGCCTACTTGTGTTTGTTTCTATGTGATAGGTAGGGCTCCTATGTCTCCCAGTCTAAGTAGAGTGGCTCTGGGTCCTGCTGAGTCTTCCCTTTGTGTTTGTTGTTTGTGAAGGTGGTTTGGTGGTGTGCTGGTGTGTTCTGAAGCTGGCTACAGGGTTTGTTGGTTCTGGGTCTTCTTTGGCAGGCTCTGGTCCAGGCCAAGGTTAGTTACTGCCTATGCTTTGCCTGGGGCCACTTAGTATGAGCTACAAAGTGATCTGCAGATCATTGCCACTTGTGCTGGGCTTGGAGGTGCCTTGGAGAGACTAAAGTGTGAACTGAGGTTGTTTGCTAGTTTCGAGCTTGGGGCTGCTTAGCAAAGTGTACAGGGCATGCTGAGTACAGATGCTGCTTACTTGAAGTTTATGAACCTTTGGGAGATTTTAGGAAACTCTGCAGCATGAGTCAAGATAGGCTGTTTGTATGGAAAAGCCACTGGGAGTGGCTTCAGTGGGCTCGCAAATTTGGTGATTTGGGGTCTTGGAATCACCAGGCAGGACAAACAGTGCTAGCAAGGTTGATGGATACTCAGAAATGGTGCCTGTTTGCATCTGCACACTGGGAAAAGGGGCGGGCTCAACAAAGGAACAAGGGATTCTGCCAGCACTTCTGTCTGGGAGAAAGCAACCCCTCCAGCTCTCAACCTGAAACTTGACAATTCAATCCTCCCTGTTTGTCCCTGGTGCCTTTTAATCTACTGCCCCAGCAATGGAGTCCAGAGTGAGTGAGTCTATCAGCAAATACGTCCGTGCCCTTTAGGAGGAATGCCTGGGACTCCCACAGCCATCTGTCTCACTCAGCCACAATCTCTGCTGGTTTTCACAGCCAGCAGTTGTGGAGACTTCTCTTCCCAGCACTGGAACCCTGGGCTGGGGAGCCTGGTGTAGGGTTGGGACCCTCACTTTTCAGGGGGACCTCCACAATCAAGATATCTCATCCAGTTCTCAACTACCACACATGGATGTGGGACCAGCCAGTTTTGCATCTCCACCCTTCTACCAGTCTTGATGTGGCTTCTTCCGTATGTCCTTAGTTATAGTACTTTTGTTCAGCTAGATTTCAGGTGATTCTCATGGGTGGTTGGTCTATAGTTTAGTTGTAATTTCGAGGTGGTCGTGAGAGGGAGCGAGCCCAGCATTTACCCACTCCACCATCTTGACCAGAAATTCTTCAGATAAAATTTATTTAAAAGGTTTCTCTGAAGGGGTTGTGAAAGCCAAAGGCCTCCAGATAGATTGTGGTGCTAATCTCTAGTAGTATTAATATTTATATTGTAACAATAAATGTACTTTAGTTCCTGTCATGAGTTAATTTACTTATGACATTGAATGGACATTGCAGGCACCAGTTACTCTATTGGCATTTTTTAAAAATGTCGCCGGCCTTTTCATAGATTTTAGTGAAACCTTTTTGATGTATATGGATTTGGCTGGATGGTGGGATGGCAGAAAGTGTTAGTTTTAATTTGGGGATCGTGTTTAAATTTTAATTTTCGAAACAGTAAGAGCTCATGGGTAAGTTGGTCCATGGAGTCTTTACCCTGAAGCTCATAGAATGATAAAGTTAAAAGACTATATATAGCCTTGGTCTCTCAGCTAAGAAATCAGTTCGCCATTAGTTAAACCATGATTACTGAACTTTCATTTTCAGTTCCATACCCTGGGACTAAGTTTGCGTTATTGATCTTATTCACTTCTCCATGGTTATTTTTGGGAATGTATTCTTAAAAAATTCTAAAATAACCTTAAGAATAGTGTTGTTTCTACTGCTTTATTTGTAATACGCTTTTGTGACAGAGCTTTAAGTTCATTTAATATATTGATGCATTCAGCCTTTGATCTGATTTTAACTTTAGAAAACTGATCAACATAATGATAATTTGAACGTCTCATTCAAATGCTGTATTATGGGTCTTTTGGGGAACTCCTGCTGGATATGTGTCTCATAAAATGTATAAGAGTATTACAACTATTATTATTCCAATAAGTTGATGTGTTAAATGTAGAAATTAAAAGGCCGTAAAATAAAAAAAAAATTGCAGGGAGAATTTTAGCTAACATATCAATGTAACTGCGTCTTGGTTACTACACATTTTTTTTTTTTTTTTTACTGTTCAAATAAGGAATTTGAGATTTAACTTCTCCCTCTTTTTTCTTTTTTAAAAATTTTAATATTATGAATTCCTTTGTTATTATTCTTTTCTTATCTGAAATGGTGGCTATGATTATATTAAGAACTCTGATAGAGATATTATCATATATAATCACATTAATTCTTCCATAAGTAAAAATGCACATATTTGATTCAACAAATATTTGAGTGCCTACTCTGCTCAGTTCTTAATGTTATATTTCTACTTACAGTATAAAATTTTGAATACAACACATTTTGATGTATAGTAATTCTGCATATTATACTGAATCAGAAAGTATAGAATTGTGTAGATTCTTTAAAAGTAGAGGTAATTTTATTAGCGGGTTATTTGATCAAATAATTAATAAACTCTTTGATTATATTCATTTTTACGTGTTTCTGAGCTTTAAAAATCATTATTTAAGCTTTTCATTAATTTGGAGCATGCGATAAATATACCAAACATTGCAAAGTACTATAACTTAGGTAAATTTAGTTTTTATCTGTTCTATTGTTTTGACACTTGTAATCATTTGTGTATTGGTAAATTTTTAATTTATATAAAATTGGTTGAATTCCTCATGTATGTTAAATCATTTTGCTTTCTCATGAAAATCCAGCCACTTGTGTGCTTTATGTAATTAATACATTCCCCTCCAGTACAAAACTTAGAGTAAGGGGATGGCTCATTTGTATGGCAGGATTGCATATCTTCCAGAGAACTGTTATATCCGAAATGAGCCAGTGGTTTCCAGTTAGTCTGTCTTTAGAGGAAAATTCAGTTTCACCTAACTTTCAGAACTCTTGTGACTTTCTGTCATAATAACTGGCATGTTTATTAAAGACTTTCTCCTATGCAGGAAGATGCCCAGGGAGAGTTTGGTTGGAAGTTGATTTGGGGGTCAGGGGGATGTATTCAGACCTCTAAGGAATGAAATGTTGCTGTCAGTTTTCTTGGGTCAAGGAATACAAGTTTCGATTATGATGGTTTTTACTTTATGTGAGTAGGCTCAGATCAATATGTATCATGTTAAATATTTGTAGTGAATTGCAGACATGTTAAACTTTGATTCATGTATATAAAAGAACTTTAAAAATTATACCCTAAAGTTTAAGGAAATTTGTGTTTTATAGTGCTTATATTTCTGTGTTCTCAAATTAAGGATATGAGTCTGAATATGTTCATATATCAAGAGTCTTTCATAGCTTCTTCAGTTCTGAATAATTTATTGTAATGTTCAATACACATACTCCTTGCTTTGCAAAATAGATATTTTCTTGAAAATCAGCACGTGGATACAATCATATTTTAAGTGGACGAAGGGAGTTCATAATTCAAAGACTAGCATTTTGAAATGCTATGGCAAATCTAAGTGCTGGTCTTTAAATGTATAAATAGAATAGCATCTTTAGTAGGTTTACAATGGCTGATGAACTCTGGTTGCCTTCGTTTATAAACTAAAATGGAGCTTGTCAGTTTTTGATAGAGTAGCGATTTTCATAAACAAAGCTACTGTAAAAATGGCTTATTAAGTGTTTCAGATGTCAATGATAATTTTAGAATTCACCTCTCAAGGTTATATTTTCTTGAGATCAAGTATCACTTTGAGTTTTTATTCCTCACCTTGAGTGAAAAGAAACAGAAGGAAATTTTCGTAGGAAAAATGATTTGTTGTTTATGGAGTGACTATTGGAGTAGGGAAGGAGGAGATATTTTGTTTAATTTTGACTTAAACAGTGAGATTAAAGACTAATCTAGCTTGAATACTTCATTTGCCTTGTATTGAAAATCAGAACTTTTAATTAAGAAAAAAAAATTGTCAGAGAATAAGCTAAGTAAGTAACTTTTTTTTGCAGTGTTCATTAAACACATCAGAGAATTTCCTTGTATGCTGTTTCATATAATATGTCTTAATAAGGTTGTCTTTAATTCATTATAAAATCCCACGTGCTTTTGAGGCTATTATTGTTTGGTGTTTCTGTTTTGTGCCTTTAGTTCTGGATTGCCTTGGTTTTCTTTCCCCTGCCAATCGAGATGCTTTATTGACCTGTGGTATTGTGTTTTGGGTCCTTTTGGGAACTCCTGCTGGATATGTGTCTGCTAAAAAAATATAAGAGTAAGTATTACAACTGCTATTATTTCAGTAAGTTGGTGTGCTAAATGCGACAATTAAAAGGCTATAAAAAATTCCATGGGGAACTTTAGCTGATGTATCAATGTAACTGTGTCTTGGTTATTATAAAGTATTTGTAAAGTAGACTAAATCAAGTTGCTACAGTAACTGTTCTGTCTTTTACTTCTTCAGTATTTAAAGACATTAAATGAAAGACAAATTTTTTGCTGACAGCACTATTCTGTCCTAGGTTAGCAACTCGTGTTCTTTTTTCTCTGTGCAATTATAATCTTTCTTATACTTTGTCTAGGAAAAATTATTGTACATAATAACAAGTAGTAGAAAGGATATGGATGACCATTATGTTTTCTGTAACCACAGCATTCTCCTTCTGTTGTACCTGCATTCTTTTCAACTTTTTGTACCTCTTAACCTCTAGTACAAACAGGTGGTGATAGTGCTGCTGCATTCGGTTTTAAATCTTTGTTTTTGAAGCAGATTTCATAAATGCTCATCTCAATTATACATTGCATATCACGTTAGAGTGACAATTTATGTAACGTACTGTGTTATTCTCCTTGTTCTTGCCTTCAGTTATTATTTCTTCCTGTATCACCTAGTTATTGCAGTTAAATTAGTGACTACAGTTCCAAGGTAAAGTCAGTTAAAGTGGAGTGTCAGTGGCTGTGAGAATAGTTCATTCAGTCTCCCAATTATAGATATGTTGAATCAGTGGCTAACCCAGGTGACATCAGTAATAGAGCCCAGACTATGTATAATCAAATGTACCCCCTGCATTCTGCCCAGTGTTCTTCTTACACCACCTCATTGATAAAGTGCTGACTCAATTAGGGTTTTATCTTTAATATGTTTTGCCTTAATTGGCTTGTATTGCCATAACAAAACACCATAGCTTAAACAACAGAAATTTATTTACTCACGGTTCTGGAGACTGGGAAGTTTGAGATCAGAGCACCAATTGGGTCAGGTCCTGGTGAGAACTCTCTTCCTATCTTGCTGATGACTGTCTTCTTGCATGACAGGGAGAAAGAGTGAACTTTCTGATGTCTTTACTTATAAGGGCACTAACCCCATCATGAAGGCTTCATCCTCATGACTTCATCTAAACCTAATCACCTTCCAAAGGCTCCATTTTCAAATACCATCACATTAAAGATTATGGCTTTAACATGAATTTTTGGGGGAAACAAACGTTAAGTCCACAGCGTGTTTCCTTTTTAAAAATTCTTTCCTTGAGCATCCAACATAGAAGAACCTACATATATAAAGCAATTATTGATTGACATAAAAGAAGAGATCAACAGTAATACATTCATAGTAGGAGACTTTAACACCCCATTGACACCAATGGGCAGACCTTCCAGGCAAGGAATCAATAACGAAACAATGGGACCAGATGGGTTTAATAGATATTTTCAGAGCATTTTACCCTAAAGCAGCAAAATATACATTCTTTTCAAGTGCACATGGAACATTTTCCAACATAGACCATGTGTAAGGCCACAAAACAAGTGTCAATAACTTTAAGAAGATTGAAATCATATCAATTGTCTTCTCCAATCACAATGATGTGAGACTAGAAATCAACTACAAGAAAAAATTGGAAAATACACAAACACATGAAGGCTAAATAACATGCTACTAAACAATGAATGAGTTATCAATGAGACCAAGGAAGAAATCAAAAGGTACCTGAAGACAAATGAAAATGAAAACACAATGACTCAAAATATATGGGACACAGCGAAAGCAGTCTTAAGAGGGAAATTCATAGCAATGCAGGCCTACCTCAAGAAACAAGAAAAAGCTCAAATAAACAATCTTAAAAGAACTAGAAAAAGAACAGCAAACAAAGCCCAAAAATAATAGAAGGAAGGAAATAATAAATATCAGAGCACAAATAAACTAAATAGAGTCTAGAAAAACAATACAAAAGATTAATGAAACCAAGAGCTGGTTCTTTGAAAGGGTAAACAAAATTGACAGACCCTTAGCCAGACTCATCAAGGAAAAGAGAGAGAGGACTCAAATAAATAAAATCAGAAATGAAAGAGGAGAAATAACTACGGACTCCACAGAAATATAAAGGATCATAAGAAAATATACGAGCAATTATATGCCAACGAATTGGACAATCTGGAAGAAATGGACCCCGAATAGCCACAGCAATCTTGAGAAAGAAGAACAAAATTAGAAGTATCACACTACCTGATATCAAACCATACTACAATGGTACAGTAATCAAAACAGCATGGTACTGACATAAAAACAGATACATTGATCAATGGAACAGAATAGAGAGCCCAGAAATAAACCTATCCCTATACACTCCATATATGACAAAGGAGGCAAGAATATACAATGGGAAAAAGATAGTCTCTTCAATAAATGATGCTGGGAAAAATGGACAGATACATGCAAAAAAAAAAAAAAAAGAAACTGTACCACCTTCTTACACTGTATACAAGAATAGACTCAAAATGGATTAAAGACTTAAAAGTAAGACCCAAAACCATAAAACTTCTAGAAGAAAACATAGGCAGTAAACTCTGATATTGCTAACAGTAATTTCTTTTTGGATATATCTTCCTGGGCAAGGGAAACAAAAGAAAAAAGTAAATGAGACTACATCAAACTAAAAAGTTTTTGTACAGCAAAAGAAACCATCAACAAAAACAAAAAGACAACCGACTGATTGGGAGATGATACATCTGATAAGAGGTTAATATCTAGAATATATAAAGAACTCATACAACTCAGCAACAAAAAGCAAACAATCCAATTAAAAAATGGTCAGAAGACCTGAACAGATACTTCTCCAAAGAGGAAATACAGATGGCCAATAGACATGAAAAGATGCTCAAGGTCACTCATCATCAGAGAAATGCAAATTAAAATCACAATGAGATATCACCTGACACCTGTCAGAATGGCTATTATCAATAAATTAAAGAACAACAAGTGTTGGCAAGGATGTGGAGAAAATGAAAGCCTCATACACTGTTGGTGGGTTGCAAATTGGTACAGCCACTATGGAAAACAGTCTGGAAGTTTCTCAAAAAATTAAAAATGGATGTAACTTTTGACCCAGCAATTGCACTTCTGGGTATTTATCCAAAGGAAACCAAAACAATAGTTCGTAAAGATCTATGCACTCCAATATTCATGGCGGCACAATTTACAATATCCAAGATATGGAAGCAACCTATATGCCCATCAACAGACGATTAGATAAAGAAGTTATGGTTCATATATACAATGGAATATCACTCAGCCATTAAAAAATTAAATCTTACCATTTGCAATGATATGGATGGACCTGAGTGAAATAAGTCAGACAGAGAAAGATAAATACCATATGATTTCACTTATGTGTGGAATCTAAGGAACAAGAAAACCAAACTAATGAAAAACAGACTCACAAATAAAGGAGACAATCTGTGGACAGCCAGAGGGGAGGGAAGTTGAGTGGCTGGGATAATGGGGTGAAGTGTTAAAGAAGTACAAATCAGTAGTTGATAGATGGTCACGGGGATGGGGAGCATGGCATAAGGAATGTAGTTAGTATTAATGTAATGGCTAGATGAAGAGTGAGAGGAGAGCAATTAGGGAGATCGTTGTATAAACTATATAAATGCCTAACCAATGTACCGTATACTTGAAATTAATAAAATAAAATAAAAAAAATAGCAAAAAAATACATGGACTTTAGTACACTATATTACAAAAATTCTTTCCACAATATGTTCTGAAGAACAGTTTTTTTAAAAAAAGTTAAAAGCAGTAGATTGTATCTTAATTGTTATGTGATACTTTAATTTCTATTTGATATAAAATTCTCATGTTCTTGATGCTAGACATGTGTCACAATAGTTGAACAGGTCCTAAAATAAAAGTCATACACAGTAAATTCAGTTACATTATGTACTGATTAGTGACAAAATGAGAGCAAATGCTTTAATAATGCTCTGTGACTGAGAAGAATGCCGTAAATGACACAATGCAGTGATAGATTCAGTAGACTCATAATCTTTTATCTACATGTAGCTTGTTTTCCTGTAAGTCTAGGGAAAAAGTATCTCTGAAGGAATTGAACATTACAAGTTCGCACATCAAATATATGTACATCAAAATTTTAGACTTATTTAAAATAAGGACGATGCATTCTCCTCCCTTTCACTACCTTGAATAGAGCCATATGATTTTTCTATAGTTTTTTTCAAGGGAACTACAATAGGTGGTCTTTCCTAAGGTGAATTCTTTAATACATTCACGTAAGAAAGTGATGTGCTTGACAATATTTCAGATATTTGTTGATTTGTTGCTTCAAGTTAAAGACACAGATGAATAACAAAATCAAATATTGCATTGTGTTCACCCAGAGTTAGATTTCCTTCTGTCACTAAATATTTGACCCCTTTTACCTCTATCTACTTCCCCCTCCCCGCTTCCCTCTGGTAACCACTAATCCACTGTGCACGCCTATGAGTCTCTGTTATGTTTGTTTGTTGCTTTGAGTTTTATATCCCACGAATGAGTGATATCATGTGATTTTCAACTTTTTCATAAGCCTATTTTCGCTTGGCATGATAATCTCAAGATCCATCCATGTTGTCACAAAAGGCAGTATTTCATCTTTTCTTATGACTCAGTAATATCCCATTGTATATATGCACCATAGCTTCTTTATCCAATCATCTACTGTGAGATACTTCGGTTGCTACCATGTCCTGGCCACAGTGAATAATGTTGCTATGAATATCGGGGTGCATATATCTTTTTGGATAAATGTTTTCAGGTTTTTTGGGTAAAGAGCCAGTAGAAGGATTGCTGGTAATTCAATTCTTAGCTTTTTTTTTTCAATTCTTAGTTTTTTGAGGAAACTCCATACTGTTTTCCATAGCGGTTGTACCAATTTGCAATACCACAGGTAGTATGCGTGTTCCTTTCTCCCCACAAACTCTCCATCACTTGTTATTACTTGTCCAATTGATAATAGCCATTCTAACAGGTGTGAAATGGTATCTCACTGTGGCTTTGATTTGCATTACCTAATAGCTAGTGAAGTTAAGTACTTTTCCAGGTCTGTTGGTCATTTGTAAGTCTTCTTGGGAGAAGAGTCTGTTCAGGTCTCCTGCCCATTTTTTAATTGGATTCTTTGTTTGTTGTTTGTTTGTTGCTGTTGTTGAGTTGTATGAGTTCTTTGTATATTTTGGAAATTTGAGCCCTATTGGAGGGGTTGTTTGAAAATATATTCTCTCATTCACATGGTTGCACTTTGCTTTGTTTATGGTTTCTTTTGCTGTGCAGAAGCTTTTTAAGTTTGATATAGTCCCATTCGCTTATTTTTGCTTTTACTTCCCTTGCCTTTGAGGTCAAATTCATAAAATCCTCTTTAAGTCCAAGGTCCTTGGGTTTAGTACCTATGCTTTCTTCTATGCACTTTATTGTTTCAGGTCTTATATTCGGGTGCTTGATCCATTTTGAGTTAATTTTGGTGTGTGGTGATAATCTAGTTTCATTCTTTGGCATGTAGCTTTCCAGTTTACCTAGTACCATTTATTGAAGAGGATTTCCTTTCTCCATTGTATGTTTTTGTTTCCTTTGTTAAAAATTATTTGTGCATATATATGGGGATTTACATCTTGACTCCTAATTCTTTTCCACTGGTCTGTTTTTCTGCCAATACCATGCTGTTTTGATTCTTGTTACTTTGTAGTATAATTTGAAGTCGGGCAGATGATACCTCCGACCTTGTTCTTTTTTCTCAGGATTACTTTGGCTATTCATCATCTTTTGTGCTTCCATACAAATCTGATGACTTTTTGAACTAGTTCTTTAAAAAATGCTGATGGAATTTTGATGGGGATTCCATTAAATCTGTATAATGCTTTAGGAAATAAGGTCATTTTAACTATGTTGATTCTCCAATGCAAGAACATAGAATATTTTTTCATTTCTTTGTGTCTTCTTCAATTTATTTTAATGATGTCTTATAGTTTTCAGTATATTGGTCCTTCACATGTTTTGTTAGGTTTATTCCTAGGTATTTTATTCTTTTTGTTGCAACTGCAAAAGGATTTTTTTATTTCTTTTTCTGAAAGTTCATTATTAGAGTATAGAAACACTATAGATTTTTAAACATTGATTTTTGTATCCTGAAACTTTACTGTATTTGATCATTATTTCTAATAGTGCTTTAGTGGAGTCTTTAGGGTTTTCTATATAGAGAATCATGTCATCTGCAAAAAAGTGACAATTTGACTTCTTCATTTCCTATTTGAATGCCTTTTATTTCTTTCTCTTGCCTGATTGCTTTTGCTAGGAATTCCAAAATTATACTGAATAATAGTGGTGATAGCGGACAGCCTTGTTTCTGTCCTATTCTTAGTGGGAAGGTTTTTAATTTTTCACCATCAAGTATAATGTTAGCCGAGGTTTGTTGCATATGGCCTTTATTATGTAGTGGTACTTTCCTTGTATACCCATCTTATTAAGTGTTTTAATCATAAATGGATGCTGTATCTTGTCAAGGCTTTTTTGCATTTATTGATATGATCATATGATTTTTATTCTTTATTTTGTTTATGTGGTGTATCACATTAATTGATTTGCGTATGTTGAATCATCCCTGTGCCCCTGAGATGAAGCCCACTTGATCATGGTATATTATCTTTTTAATATGTTATTGTATTTGGTTCACTAGTATCTTATTTAGGAATTTTGCATCTGTGTTCATGAGACATTTTTGTCTATAGGTTTCTTTTTTTTTTTTTTTTTTTTTGCATTATCTTTACCAGGTTTTGGTATCAGGGTAATAATGGCTTCATAAAATGAATTAGGAAATATTGCCTCTTCTTCAATTTTTTTATAAGAATTTGTGAAGAATAGGCATTAAATCTTTGAATGTTTGGTAGAATTCACTGGTGAAGCCAACTGGTCCTGGACTTTTTGGGAGGTTTTGATGATTGTTTCAATTTCCATACTGCTGATCGATCTATTTAGATTTTCCAGTTCTTCATGATTTAGTCTAGGAAGATTGTATCTTTTTAAAAACTTGTCCATTTCTTCTAGGTTATTAAATTTGGTGTCATATAATTTTTCGTAGTATTTTTGTATGATCCTCTGTATTTTAGTGGTACCTGTCATAAATTTTCTTTCATTCCTGATTTTGTTTATTTGTGTCCTTTCTCTTTTCTTTAGTGAGTCTAGCCAAGGTTTTGTCAATTATATTAATCTTCTCAAAGAACCAGCTCTTTGTTGCATTAATTTTTCTATTGTCTTTTTTCTCAATTTCATTTAATTCTTCTCTAATTTTGATTATTTCCTTCCTTCTGCTGACATTGGGCTTCATTTGCTCTTATTTCTCTAGTTTTTAAAGATGTAATGTTAGGTTGTTTATTTGGGCTCATCCGTGTTTCCTGAGGCAGACCTGTAATGATATGAACTTTCCTTTTATTACCGCTTTTGCTGTGTCTCAAAAGTTTTGATATGTTGTATTTTGATTCTCATTGTTTTCTATGCATCTTTTTATCTCTCTTTTTATTTCTTCTCTGACAAAGTCATTCTTTAGTACCATTTTGCTTAATCTCATATTTGTAGTTCTTCCCACTTTCTTTTTAGAGCTGATCTCCAGTTTCAAAGCATTATGATTCAAGAATATGCTTGGTATGATTTCAATCTTCTTAAATTTGTTGAGGCTAGTTTTGTGTCCTAACATATGGTCTATTCTTGAGAATATTCCGTGTGCACCAGAAAAGAATGTATAAGCTGCTGTTTTGTGATGAAAGGCTCTTTAAATGTCAATTATGTCTAATTGGTTTATTGTATCATTTAAGGATGTTATTTCCTTATTGATTTTTTGTTTGGATGATTTGACCATAGCTGACATGGGATATTTAGGTCCCCTACTATGATTGTGTTTTGGTCAATTTTTTCCTCTAATTCTGTTAGTAGATACTTTATATATTTTGGTGCTCCCTGATTGGGAACATAGATATAAATAAGTGTTATGTCTTCTTGGTGTATGGTTTCCTTTATCATTATGAAGTATTCATAACTGTCTCCCTTTACTTTTTTATCTTTAAGTCTATTTCATCAGATATAAGTACAGCTACACCTGCTTTACTCTAGATGCCATTTTTTGGATTATCCTTTTCTACCTTCTCATTTTGAGTCTATATTTGTCCTTGCAGCTGAGATGTGTCTCTTGAATGCAGTACATGATTGGGTTTTGTTTTTGGATCCAATCTGCTATTCTGTGTGTGTGTATGTGTGTGTGTGTGTGTGTGTGTGTGTGTGTGTGTGTGTGTGTGTGTGAGTTTATTGGTGTGTGAGTTTATTGGTGAGTTTACTCCATTTGCATTTAGGTTTTTTAAAAAAATATTAAGTTTTCTTATAGCCATTTTATCTTTTGTTTTCTTATAGCCATTTTATCTTTTGTTTTCTTATAGCCATTTTATCTTTTGTTTTCTGGTAGCTCAGTGTCTCCATTTTTTCTTCATCCTTGTGGTTCTGTATGTTGTTTTAATTTGGTGGTGATTTGTGGATTCCCCTCTGTTCCTTCATGTCTTATACTATGTGTCTCAGTTCTGTATTTATGGAGTGTTTACTATTAATTTTATATAAGAGAGAATTCTTTTTTCCCACTATTATATCTTTATTTAATGATAAATATGAGACAAAAAGGTAAATAATTTGTGCAAAGTGACACAGATACTGGCAAAAACAGGATTTGAACCAATGGTCTAGCTGCAAAGTTCATGGTCCACACTAGAGCATCACACTTTCCTTCACCTTTAAAAAATATGAATGAATGAATGAATGAATTATTTTAATTGAAGAAATGAATTAAAAAATTTTCCCATGTCTACCTCCCCCCTCTTCCCTTTACCCTATCCTCTGGTAACCACTAGTGCATTGTCCATGACAATGAGTCTCTGTTTGTCCTGTTCATTTGTTGCTTTTAGGTTTATATTGCCACATATAAGTAATATCATGTGATTTTCAACTTTTCTGTCCGGCTTATTTCACTTAGAATGATTATCTCGAGGTCCATCAATATTGTTGCAAATGGCAGTATTTCATCTCTTCTTATGGCTGAGTAATATTCTATGGTATATATGTACCACAGTTTCTTTATCCAATCATCTATTGTAGGACACTTAGGTTGCTTCCATGTCCTGGTCACCGTGAATAATGCTGCTATGAACATCGGTGTGCAAATATCTTTTCAGATATGGGTTTTCAAATCTTTGGGGTAAATACCCAGTAGAGAGATTGCCGGATCATATGATAGATCAATTCTTAGTTTTTTGAGGAACCTCCATACTGTTTTCCATTGTGGTTGTACCAATTTGCAGTCTCACCAGCAGTGTATGAGGGTTAATTTTTCTCCGCATCTTCTCCAACATTTGTTATTACTTGTCCTGTTGATTACAGCTATTCTAACAGGTGTGAGATAGTATCTCATTGTGGTTTTGATTTGCATTTCCCTAATAGCTAGTGATGTTGAGCATCTTTCATATATTTGTTGGCCATTTGTATGTCCTCTAGGAGAAGTGTCTCTTCAGGTCCTCCGCCCATTTTTTGATTGGATCATTTGTTTTGTTATTGTTGTTGTTGTTGTTGTTGTTGAGTCATGTGAGTTCTTTGTATATTTTAGATATTAGGCCCTTATCAGAGGTGTTGCTTGCAAATATATTTTCCCATTCGGATAGTTATCTCTTTATCTTGTTGACAGTTTCTTTTGCTGAGCAGAAGCTTTTTAGTTTGATATAGTCCCATTCATTTATTTTAGCTTTTACTTCCCTTGCTTTTGAGGCCAAATTAATAAAATCCTTTTTAAGTCCAAGGTCCTTGAGTTTAATTCCTATGTTTTCTTCTATGCATTTTATTGTTTCAGGTCTTATATTCAGATACTTAATCCATTTTGAGTTAATTTTGGTGTGTGGTGATAGACAACAGTCTAGTTTCCTTCTTTTTGCAGGTGGCTTTCCAGTTTTCCCGGCATCATTTATTGAAGAGGCTTTCCTTTCTCCACTGTATGTTTTTGGCTTTTTTTGTCAAAAAATATTTGCCTATATAAATATGAGTTTACTTCTGGAATCTTGGTTCTGTTCCACTGGTCCGTATGTCTGTTTTGCTGCCTATACCATGACATTTTGATTATTGTAGCTTTGTAGTATAATTTGAAGTCAAGCAGAGTGATGCCTCCAGCCTTGTTCTTTTTTTTCATGATGGCTTTGGTGATTCAGGGTCTTTTGTGCTTCCATACAAATCTAATGATTTTTTGTTCCATTTTTAAAAAAATGCCATTGGAATTTGAAGAGGATTGCATTAAATCTGTATAATGCTTTAGGTAATATGGTCATTTAAACTATGTTGATTCTTCCAATCCAAGAACACAGAATATCTTTCCATTTCTTTGTATCTTCTTCGATTTCTTTTAACAGGGTCTTATGATTTTCACTATATAGGTTCTTCACATGTTCGATAAATTTATTCCTAGGTATTTCATTCTTTTTGTTGCAATTGCAAAAGGATTTGTTTTTTTCCATTTCTTTTTCCGATACTTTGTTATTAGAGTATAAGAACACTATCGATTTTTGAACGTTGATTTTGTATCTAGAGACTTTACTGTATTTGCTTATTGTTTCTAGTAGTGTTCTTGTGGAGTCTTTAGAGTTTTCTATACAGAGAATTATGTCATCCACAAATAGTCACAATTTGACTTCTTTTTTCCTATTCGGATGCCTATTATATCTTTCTCTTGCCTGAATGCACTCGCTAGGACCACCAATGTTCTATTGAATAACAGTGGCGATAGTGGAGAGCCTTGCCTTGTTCTTGATCTTAGAGGGGAGGTTTTTAGTGGTCCATAATTAAGTATAATGTTGACTGAGGACTTGTATATATGGCCTTTATTATGTTAAGATACTTTCCTTCTATATCGATTTTGTTAAGTGTTTTGATCCTAAATGGATACTGTATCTTGTTGAAAGCTTTTTCTGTATCTGTTGATATGATCATATGATTCTTATTTTTTAATTTGTTTATGTGGTGTATCACATTAATCGATTTGTGTATGTTGAACCATCCCTGTGCCTCTGGGATGAAGCCGACTTGATCGTGGTATATAATCTTTTGAATATGTTGCTGTATCCGGTTCGCCAGTAACTTATTTAGGATATTTTCATCTGTGTTCATGAGAGATATTGGTCTGTAGTATCCTTTTTCTGTGTTATTTTTACCAGGTTTTGGTAACTGGATGATACTGGCCTCATAAAATGAGTTGGAAAGTATTGTCTTCTCTTCAATTATTTGGAAGGGTTTGAGGAGGCTAGATATTAAATCTTTGACTGTTCAGTAGAATTCACTGAAGACATCTGGTCCTGGAGTTTTACTTATTGGTAGGTTTTTGACGATTGTTTCAATTTCCATACTGCTAATTGGTGTATTTAGATTTTCCAGTTCTTGATTCAGTCTACGAAGGTTGTATTTTTTAAAGCACTGGTCCATTTCGTCTAGGTTATTAAATTTGGTGTTATATAGTTTTTCATAGTATCCTTGTAGGATCCTTTGTATTTCTGCGATGTCTGTCATAATTTCCCCTCTTTCATACTTGATTTTGTTTATTTGTGTCCTTTCTCTTTTTTCTTCAGTAAGTGTTGACAGGGGTTTGTCAATTTTATTAACCTTCTCAAAGAACCAGCTCTTTGTTGCATTTATTTTTTCCGTTGTTTTTTTGTTTTGTTTTGTTTTGTTTTCAACTTCATTTAATTCTGCTCTAATTTTGATGATTTCTTTCCTTCTGCTGACAGGCTTCATTTGTTTTTCCTTTTCTAGTTTTTTAAGATGAAGTGTTCAGTTGTTACTTGGGCTTGTTCTTGATTTTGGAGGTATACCTGTAATGATATAAACTTTCCTCTTATGACCACTTTTGCCGTGTCCCAAAAGTTTTGATACGTTGTACTATCATTATCATTTGTTTCTATGTATCCTGATTTCTTTTTTCATTTCTTTCCTGTCTCAGTATTCTTCAGTAGCATGTTGTTTAATCTCCATGTATTTGTGGTTATTTCTGCTTTCTTTTTACAGTTGATCTCTAGTTTCATAACATTACGATCAGAGAATATGGTTGGTATGATTTCAACCCTCTTATATTTGTTGAGGCTATCCGTGTCCCAGTATGTGGTTGATTCTTGAGAATAGTCCATGTGCATTAGAGAAGAATATATAAGCGACTGTTTTCGGATGGAAAGCTGTTTATATATCAATTATGTCTAGTGGTCTAATGTGTCATTTAAGGATGTTATTTCCTTATTGATTTTCTGTTTGGATGATCTGTCCATATTCGACAGTGGGATATTTAGGGCTCCTACTGTGATAGTGTTTTGATCTGTTTCTCCCTTTAGTTCTGTTAGTAATTACTTTACGTGTTTCAGGGCTCCCTGATTGAGAGCATAGGTAATAATAGTGTTATTACTTCTTGGTATATGGTTCCCTTTATCATTGTGAAGTGTTCCTCAGTATCTTTCTTTACCTTTTTGATTTTGAAGTATATTTGTCCGGTATTAGTACCGCTACTCTCTCTTTCTTGCTTTTCTCAGAGTGCCATTTCCTTGACATATCATTTTCCACCATTTCACTCTGAGTCTATATTTGTCTTTGGAGCTGAGATGTGTCTCCAGAAGGCAGCATATGGTTGGGTTTTGTTTTTTGATCCATTCTGCAACTCTGTTCCTTTTTATTGGTGAGTTCATTCCATTTATATTTAGGGTGATTATTGAAAAATAAGGTCTTCTTATAGCCAGTTTTTCTTTTGCTTTCTGGTAGCTGGTATTTCCATTGCTTCCTTATCCTTGTGTTTTTGTTTTCTTTATTTTGGTTGGCTTTTGTGGGTTTTCTCTCTGGTTCTTCTTGTTTTATGTTATATACTTCAGTTGTGAATCTTTGCTGTGTGGTTACCATTATGAATATGTGGTTACCATTATGAATATTATGAATATTATGAATATGTAAAGGATAGTCATATATATAGTACATATATAGTATATATA
>NW_011889253.1:1149471-1149789 GCF_000151845.1 Pteropus vampyrus
TCCTCTGCTTCTATTTGCCTGAGAGTCACTTTACTCCTAATTATGATTTTTTTTTGTCATTTGTTTTAGGTGAGCTGAGTCCTTTCAGTATTTCCTGTAGTGCAGGCCTCGTAGTGAAGAATTCCCTTAGTTTTTGTATGTCTGGAAAGGTCTTTATTTCTCCTTTATATCTAAAGGAGAGCTTAGCTGGATACATTAATCTAGGTTGGTAGTTTCTTTCACTTAATAGTTTAAATTTTTGATTCCATTTCTTTCTAGCTTGTTAGGTCTGTGCTGAGAAGTTTGATGATAATCTAATGTGTTTTCCTTTCTAAGTTT
>NW_011889253.1:1149839-1166371 GCF_000151845.1 Pteropus vampyrus
GTTTTCTTCTCCCTGGCTGCCCTGAGAATTCTATGTTTGTCATTGATTTTTGATAACTTTAATACAATATGTGTTGGTGAAGGCCTTTTTAGGTTAAGATAATTGGGAGTTCTGTTGACTTCTTGAATTCCAAGTTCCAGCTCATTCCTTACATTTGGGAAATTCTCATCAACTATTTTTCTGAAAATACTTTCTAATCCTTGCTCCTTTTCTTATTTTTCCTCTCCTAATGGCATCAGCTAGTTCTTGTATTTCTTTTCATTATTTTTCATTCTTTCGTTTCTCTCTTCTTCCTTCTGATTTATTTCTAGATTTCTGTCTTCGATATCACTGATTCTTTCCTCCATTTGGTCGACTCTATTTCCCAAGCTTGCTATTTCATTTTTCAACTCTTGCAGTGTGTGTGTGTGTGTGTGTGTTTATCTCCAGAAGATCCACTCTGTTTTTCTTTTTGAGTGTTCGAATCTCCTTGCTCTGCTCATCTAGGTGTTTTTTCAGTTCCTGAATTTGTTGATATGACTTGTATCAGGCCTCACTGAGCTTTTTTAGAAAGACCATCCTGAATTCTCTGTCATTTAAGTTGCATATTTTTATGTCTTTAAGCTTATTTTCTGGAGATTTTTCTCCTTCTTTCTCAGATGCCTTCTCACTTTGGTTGTTCATTGTGTTTAATAGATTATTTCTCTGCCTGGGCATTAATGGAAGTGTTTTCTGCTTTTTTTTTCCCAGAAAGAAGTTTTATTATATAAAGTTTTCTTTTTTGATTGCTGCAAAGAAGACACTTTTCTTTTGGTTTCCAGTGGATGGTGCTTAAGCCTCTTGGATCCTTGCTTTATATAAAGTCTTAATAATGCCTTTTTAATTTTTTTGTAGATATTTAATCATGCTTCCTACCGTCAGTTTAAGTCCCCGTCAGTGTCAGCAACAGTCTTGGCATGGTTTGCTCAAATTCCCCTGGGGCTCCACGGTGATCACGGTGAGAGGAGGCCAGCATAGCTGTTACCTACTCCACCATCTTGACCAGCTTCTGCATTTGTGGTTAAAGATGAATGATAATGGCTCATTTTTCATCACACGAATGTTCCATTTTATTCTAAAAAGAAGTTATGTTATTGAAATAGAAAATGTAAAGTGATTAGAATATACTTTATCAATAATCTTGATTAACCAAATTGAACAATCAATTTCTGAAAAGCATTAGCATTTGCAATATATAATGAGTTGTTTTTATCATTTTTTATGAATCAATTTTGAATAATGGTTTACACATAAAAATAAAAATATTACAAATCCACAATAACATGGCTCAGGTTTACATGGACTATGAAATGATGCAGTGTCAAACCACAGTTTTAGAAACATAAAAGAATACATTTTTTTAAAAAATTGAAAAGCAAAGGTTAACAGTTGTCTCCTAGATGAGTTACTAGGTGGCTGGGGGACAGGAGTATGAAGGGGACTATTTATTTTTGACTTACTTTCACTCTATTCTTTTTAACTTTTAGCATTGTATACCATATGCATGTGTTACCTATTTTAAAATAATTTTATTTTAAATAACAATAACAACTCATAACCATACATTAAAGTGGAGAGATAGAATTAGAGGTTACAAGCTTTAGAGACAGACAGACAGGCACACGCACATGCACACACACACACACACTCTATACTCTATACATATATAAGGGTATATTTCTCACTTCTGCCTCTTTCTAGTTATGAGGCCTTGAGCAGGTTGTGAATAATGTTACAATGCACATAGCAGTGCAGATATTTCTTTGAGATTCTGTTTTCATTTCCTCTTGATATATACCCAGAATTGAGATTGCTGGATTATATGGTAGTTCTATTTTAAATTTTTTGAGGAATCTCCGTACTGTTTTCTGTAGTGGCTGTATCAATTTACATTCCTACCAATATTGCACAAGTGATATCTTTTCTATACATCCTTGTCAACACTTGTTATCTCTTGTCTTTTTGATGATAGCCATCCTAATAGGTATGAGATAATATCTCATTGTAGTTTTGATTTGCATTTCCTTGATGGTTAGTGATGCTGAGCATGTTTTTATGAACCTGTTGGCCATTTGTACGTCTTCTTTGGAAAAACGTCCCTTTAGTTCCTCTGCCCATTTGTTAATCAGATTTTTTTTTATTGAGTTGTATGAGTTTTTATATTATGGATATTAACCCTTTATTAGATATATATGATTTGCAAATATTTTCTCCCATTCTATAAGTTGTCTTTTCATTTGTTGATTGTTTCTTTGGCTATGCAGAACTTTTTCGTTTGATGTAGTCCTATTTATTAACTTTTGCTTTAGTTTCTTGTACTTTTGGTGACATATCCAAAGAATTGTTGTGAGGACTGATGTCAGGGAGTTTTTCCCCTGTGTTTTTTTCTAGGATTTTTATGGTTTCAGATCTTATGTTTAAGTCTTTAATCCATTTCAAGTTAATTTTTGTAAGTAGTGTAAGATAGCAGTCTTATTTTTTTGAATGTGGTTATTTAGTTTTGTCAACACCATTTATTGAAGAGATTATTTTTCCCCATAGAGTATTCTTGGCTCCCTTGTCAAATACTGGTTGACCATATATGTGGTGATTTAATTCAGGGCTCTTGATCCCATTCCATTGGTCTACGTCTCTATTTTTATGCCAGTGCCATACTTAAAAAGCTTTGTTGTAATTTCACACCATACTTTAAAATTTATTTATTTTTTATTTTTTTTAAATTAAATTTTTGGGGTGACATTAGTTGATAAAATCATGTGGGTTTCAAGTGTACAATTCAATAATACCTCATATGTGTATTGCATTGTGTGTTCACCACCCAAAGTTAAATTTCTTTCTGTCACCACATATTTGACCCTCACTACCCCTATGTACTTCTCACTCCCCGCTTTCCTCTGGAAACCACTAAACTTTTTGCGTCCATGAGCCTCTGTTTGTTTGTCATGTTCGTTTGTTGCTTTCAGTTTTATATTTCATATATGAGTGAAATCATATGGCTCTCAACATTTTCTGTCTGATTTATTTTGCTTAACATGATAATCTCAAGATCTATACATGTTGTCTCTAATGGCAATATTTCATTTCTTCTTATGGCTAATATTCCATTGTGTATATATACCACATCTCCTTTATCCAATCATCTAATGAAGGACACTTCGGTTGTTTCCATGTCTTGGCCACTGTGTATAATGCTGCAATGAACATCAGAGTGCATGTATCTTTGAGGATAAATGTTTTCAAGTCTTTGGGGTAAACACGCAGAAGAGAGATCGCTAGATCATATGGTAATTCTATTCTTAATTTTTTGAGGAATCTGCATACTTTTTCTCATAGTGGTTGTACCAATTTTCATTTCCACCAGCAGAGTGTTTCTTTAAAAATTTTTAATGAAGAGGTCATACTTAAAAAATTAATTAATTAATTAATTATTCTAATTGAAGAAATGATTTAAATTTTTTCCCATCTACCTCCCCCCTCTTCCTGCCCCCTCACTTCTGGTAACCACTAGTCCATTGTCCATGTCCATGAGTCTCTGTTCGTTTGACTTGTTCATTTGTTGCTTTTGGGTTTATATCCCACATATAAGTGATATCACGTGATTTTCAACTTTTTCTGTCTGGCTTATTTCGCTTAGTATGATTATTTCAAGGTCCATCCATGTTGTCGCAAATGACAGTATTTCATCTCTTTTTATGGCTGAGTAATATTCCACATACTTTTTTTTAAACAACAGGAATTTACTGTCTCACAGATCTGGAGGCTAGAAGTCAGAAATCCAGGTTTTAGCAGGGTTGGTTCTTTCGAGTGATTGATTGATTGATTGATTGATCGATCGATCTTCTGTCAGGTTGTTCTAGCCATTACCATTGTGAGAAACTGTCAGCCTGTTATCGAAAGTGGTTGTACTATTTTACATTTACACCAGCAATGTATGAGGATTCCAGTTTCCACATACCCTCCTCACCAGCACTTTTATTATCTCTGTTTTTTAGTATAGCTGTCATAGTTGAGTATAAAGTGATATTTTATTGTAGTTTTCATTTTAATTTTCCTAACGACTACTGATCTTGAGCATCTTTTCATGTGCTTATCAGCCATCTGCCTATCTTCTTTGGAAATTTATCAATTCAAATCCTTTACACATTTTGAAATTGGGTTATTTTTTTATTGTTAATCGTAAGAGTTCTTTATATATTCAGGTTACTAGACTCTTATTAGATGTATGATTTGTAAATATTTTCTATTCTGTGAATTGTCTCAATTTCTTGATTATGTTCTTTAAAGTGCAAAACTTTTTAATTTTGACGATAGTCAATTTATCTATTTTTTCTTTGGTTGCTTGCGCTTTAGGTGTCATATTTAAGAAGCCTAATCTAAGGTCACTAAAATTTATGCCTATATTTTCTTGTTAGGGTTTTATAGCTTTACATCTTAAATTTAGATCTTTGATTCATTTTGAGTTAATTTTTGTATATGGCATGTGGTAGGGGTTTAACCTTATTCTTTTGTACTTGGATACCAAGTTGCCCTGACATTATTTGTTGAAAAAACTATTCTTCTCCAATTGGATTTTCTTGACTCCCATGTCAAAAATTAAATGGCTGTAATCTATGGGTTTATTTTTGGACTTTCAATTCTATTCTATCAATCTATATGTCTATTGTTAGGCCAGTACCCAGTCTAGATTATTGCAACTTTGTACAAATTTTGAAATTAGGAATTGTGAGTCCTTCAACTTTGTTCTTTTTGAAGATTATCTTGGCTATTCTGGAACTCTGCATTTGCATATAAATTTTAGCAAGACTTCAATTTCTTCAAAAAGCTGGCTGGGATTTTGATAGGATTGCATGAAATTTGTAGATTGATTTGGGGGATATTGCTATCTTAACAATATTAAGTCTTTTAATTTATGAACAAGAGATGTCTTTCTATATATTTGAACTTCTTTAATTTCTTCCAATAATATTATATTTTGTATGATTCCAAATGCTTTAAATTTATTGAAACTTGTTTTGTGGCCTAACATATGGTCTATTCTGGAGAATGTTCTATGAACACTTATGAAGAATGTATAGTCTGCTCTTGTTGGGTAGAGTGTTCTGGAGATGTCTATTAGGTCTAGTAGGTTTATAGTATTGTTAAAATATTCCATTTTCTTGTTGATCTGCCAGGTTGTTCTATCCATTATCAAAAATGAGATAATCAAGCCTCCAACTAGTATCATTGTATTATCTATCTCTTCCTTCAATTCCATCCATTTTTGCTTCATATATTTTGGGGCTCTGTTGTTAGCTATATACATGCTTATAAATGTTATATATTCTTGATAGATTGATCCTTTTATTGTTATAAAATGTCCTTCACTTGCCATAATGCTTTTTGTCTTAAAGTCTACTTTGTCTAATAGAAGTATGGCCACTTTAGCTCTCTTTTGGTTAGTTTGCTATATAAGGATATATAGCAATATATACATACATATTCCTTTTACTTTCAAATTGTGTCTCTGAATCAAAATTATGTCTCTTGTAGACCTCATATATTTGGATTATTTTTGGGGTCAATTTTGCCAACCTCTGATTTTACCCGTAATATTTTATTTATTTACATTTAGTATAATTATCGATAAAGTAGGATTTACATCTGATATTTTGCTTTTTCCTTGCTCTAAATCTTAGGCCTTTTTTGTTCCTCTATTCCTCCATTATTGTCCTCTGTAGTATTAAATAGACATTTTCTAATGACCATTTTTATTCTCTTGTTATTTCTTCTATTTTTTATTTTTTGAGTTATTTCTTAGTGGTTACCTTATGAATTACAATTAATGTCTCAATTTATAGCAGTCTAGTTCAGCATAATATCAACTTAATTTCAATATTATAAAAAAAACTTTACTCTTATATAGCTCCATTCCCTCCTCCCTTCTTTGTGCTGTTATTGTCATACAAATCACATCTTAATACTTTGTATGCTCACCAATACAGATTTATAATTATTGTATTATGCAGTTGTCTTTTAAATTAGATAGACCAAAAAAGAGTTTTAAATAAGATTTATTAATCATGGGACCTTGGACAAGTTATTTTACCTCTCTAATCTTAGATTTTCTCATCTGCAGTACAAAAATAATGGTATTATCTACATCATATGGTTGCTAGAGGGATTAAATGGGATAATGCATGTGAAACATTTGGACCAGTGCCTAGCAATAATAAGTGCTCAATAAATGGTAGCTTTGGTTATTAGCTACAATTTTTTTCTACTATCATGTTTTTGTTCATGCTGTTCCATCTATTTGTAATCCTTTCTTTCCAATTTTTCAATGCCAAATACCAATTTATTCTTTTATTTTTTAATTTTTTTAAAAATTAGTTTCAGGTCTACAGTACAATGGTTAAACATTTATATAATTTATGAAATGATTCCTCTGATTAGTCTAGTACAATTTTGGCACTATACATGGCCATTAGAATATTATTGACTATATATTGTTTTATGCTGCACTTCACATGACTGTTTTGTGGCTACCAATTTCTATTTTTTCACCTCTTCACTTTTTCCTATGCATTCTTTAAGTCCCAGTTCAACTACCACCACTTCCATGTTCTGAAATTGTAGTGTTTATTATCATTATTACATTTACCACAGTCTGCCTTAGATTGCAGTTATTTGTGTTATGTTTTAGCTCTCATTCTACATTTTAAAACTCATAATGGTGAGTAGTATGTCTTATTATTTTCTGTATCCTTCACAGTGGAGTATAAGTGCCTTATATGGAGTAAATGCTCAGAAAATATCTACTGTATGATTGAATAATGTGAATAATTTTAAAATGCAAGACAGATTCAGTTTCCTAGTTCTGTTAGTAGAACTGAATGCGATTTTAAAGCAATAAGCCAGGCATGATACAAAAGACATATTTCCCTCAAGTGGTTTAGGGGTTCTCTTATGTAGATGGGAGAGAGAAGTATTGGGATTCTTATTTCTTAGAATGTGGTAGCTTGAAAGAGAATTTCAATGTCTCACAGTATATAAATGGGCAGTGTAAAATGGACTTAAATTTAAATGGAGAAGAAATTAGACTAATGAACATATATGCTCCCTAAAAGAAATTGAGGAAAGTAAAATTATTAAATGATGTACTTTTCTTTTAGGTACCCCCAAAAGTGGTAAGTAAGAAAGGGAAGAGTCAGCATAGTTTGATGAGCATGAACTCATACTTTAATGTTAGAAGAATTTGAATTCCAGCACTCAGTATTAGGTAAGTGACTTTGGGTAAATCCTATAGCCTTACTGATTGTCCATTACCTTGCCTGTAATGCCTATGTCACAGAGTTGTTTAGAGAAGTAAATGAACTAATGTTTGTGAAACAGTTTTGTGAGCCATAAAGCATTTTTGGTCACTCTTTTCTTCTTTGTTCCTACTGATTTATGTTTATCTTCTGCTATAACATTTCCCATGTTGTATTGTAATTTATTTGTTTATCTCTGTTCCCCATAGATTGAGCTTTTTAAGAGCAAAGATTTTTGTTTTATTTATCTTTGAATGACAGGGCATAACACATAGGTACTCAATAAATGTTTGATGAATGTGTGAATAAATGTTTCAGGTTGGAGATGAACCCAGGTGACTTCTTAAGTTTCCTTTTAGTTCAGCTGTTTAAGATTCCATAAGAAGGTCTAGAAATAATTAGATATTGACAAAGGAAGAAATATTTAGAACATAAAAACATGAAATTGAAGGACAGTTACAGAATTTTTAAACACATATTAACATTCTAGAGTGTACTTTCAAAAGGGAAATTGTTGAGACGGGTTAATTGAGTTTATGTATAAGAAGGGAGGCTATGATTCGTCAAGTGAGAAATAATTTTTCTGGCCATGGAATGATAACAGCTGAAGCGAATTTCTCAAAAGCTAGGAAATTTGGCAGAGGAATATTGTGGCTAAACAAATTCATTAGAGCAGAAAGGTATTAAAAACGTTTTAAGAAGTATGTTTAAATGGGAAGCAGACTCTCTTATTAAAATGCCAGAAACTGATGAGATATAAAGCGGAAGTTTTGTTGTTGTATTTGTTGTTGTTTGAAAGGATTCAAAGCTACATCTCCAGTAGGAGCAAAGTATGAGCCTTTAAAAATCAGAATAGATAAACCTACTGACATAGGTTTTAGTAGACAGAAGAGATCATAAACACAAGGTGGAAAGGTGAAGTAGAAATAGTAAAATGAGTGCTTGCTTTGGCAGCACATATACTAAAACTGAAATAGGAAAATGAAAGAACAAATGAGTGAAGTTGGTTTAGAAAGGACTGAATCACTTCTAATGAGAGATGGGGAAGGATCAAAAGCAATGATCTTAAATAAGAAATTGAAAAGAGGGCAAATACAAAGGCAGCATTAGAATCCTAGAATTAGAATGGCCCTTAAGAGAACTTACAACTAAAGAACTAACCAGAGATTCCTTAAACTGTAGACCTCAATGCCTATCTTAGCACATCATGAAGTTGCTATTACCACATTCCCTTTATCTGATCTTTGACAAAATATCCGAGGAAGGAGAAGATAGATGTGACTGGTGGGGTGGGTTCTCACTGTAGAGACTTTATTATAGCATAGTGGAATTGGGAAAACTTGCTCTTAAAAAATCAGACACACCCGAGTTAGAATCCCAGCTCAGCCTCTATCAGTTGTCTGATCTTGAACAACTACTTAATGTCCCAAAAAGACATTAAGAAAGAACTCTGTCTATTTAGGTAACTCCTAGTTTTCATATGCCTGTGTTGGTCATCTAATTTTCCATTTTTTTTTCCTGTTCTCCATTTCTTTCTTTTTTAAAATGTTACTTTATCTTCCAATCTTTTATTGAGGTTTTAGTTCCTATTGTCATATTTTTAATTCTAAAGAGCTTTTATTTTCTCAATAATCCTTAAAATTTCCTCTTTTTGTCTAATGGATGCAATGTCTCCTCTAATCTCTCTGAGAATGTCAAACATAGATTTTCTTATTTTAAAGATATCTTTAGAGCTTCAGGAATCTTCTCTAGACCTCCAGTCTTCTGCTGGGGTCAGGAAAGAAAGTTATTTGACTCTACAGAGTGGAGGAGGAAATCTGCAAGTCTATCAGTATCTTAGGCTGACTTTCAACCAGTCATCCTGGTTTTAGAAACTCCTTTTTCCCTACTTATAGATGTACCTGGCACTAAAATTCCTGAGCCTTTTCTTGGAGTTCTATGGTGTAAACTGAGTTGGCTCTCAGCTTTCCCTATTGATGACTTGAGATGCAGATTTCTCAGTTCTACTTACTCAGTTACTATTTGTCCATCTGCTACCTGGTTTCTAAAATTTGTTGCTAATGTCTTCTCTCCTGTATCCTCAATTCTGTATATTTATGCTCTTTTAAAATTCCTTTACTATAATTTTATCAGAACTTTGAGGAGGGAGCAGAACTAAATGTGTGAGTTCAACCTGCCATCTTAAAACAAGTCTCTTACTTCTTTTTTTTTCTTTTATTAGTTTCATCTATACAGTACATTGGTTAGACATTTATATAGTTTGTACAATGATCCCCTGATTGCTCCTTCTCTCTGGTTTTCCACCTAGCCAATATATTAACGCTAACCGCATTCCCTACGCCATGCTCCCCATCCCCGTGACCATCTATCAACTACTAATTTGTACTTTTTAAGCCTTCACTTCATTCTCCCAGTCCCCCAATCCCCCTCCTCTCTGTCCATCATCAGATTGTCCTCTATATTTGTGATTCTGTTTTTCATTAGTTTGTTCTTTTTGTTCCTTCAATTCCACATGTAAATGAAATCATATGACATTTATCTTTCTCTGTCTGACTGATTTCATTCAGGATAATAACTTCTAGGTCCATCCATGTCATTGCAAATGGTAGGATTTTATTTTTTTAATGGCTGAGTAATATTCGATTGTATATATGAACCATAACTTCTTTACCCAATTGTCTGTTGATGGGCATTTAGGTTGCTTCCATAGCTTGGATATTGTAAATTGTGCTGCCATGAATATTGGAGTGTGTAGATCTTTAAGATTTATTGTTTTGGTTTCCTTTGGATAAATACCCAAAAGTGTAATTGCTGGGTCAAAAGTTATGTCCATTTTTAATTTTTTTGAGAAACCTCCAGACCGTTTTCTATAGTGTTTTGATCATAAATGGATGGTGTATCTTGTCAAAGGCTTTTTCTTCATCTATCGATATGATCATATGATTCTTATTCTATAATTTGTTTCTGTGGTGTATCACATTAATCAATTTGCATATGTTGAACCATCCCTGTACCCCTGAGATGAAGACCACTTGATTGTGGCATATAATCTTTTGAATATGTTGCTGTATTTGATTCGCTAGTATCCTATTTAGGATTTTTGCATCTGTATTCATGGGAAGTATAGGTCTGTAGTTTTCTTTTTTTGTGTTATCTGTATGAGGTTTTGGTATCAGAGTAATTAATATTGGCCTCATAAAATGAGCTAGAAAGTATTGCCTCCTTTTCAAATTTTTCTGGAAGAGTTTGAGGAGAATAGATATTAAATCTTTGAATGTTTGGTAGAATTCAGTGGTGAAGCCATCTGGTCCTGGACTTTTACTTTTTGGGAGGTTTTGGAAAATTTTTAAATTTCCATACTGCTGATCGGTTTATTTTTTATTTATTTTTTTACACCGACAGCACCTGGTATTCCTAGATGGTCTCCCATCCAATTACTAACCAGACCCGACCCTGCTTAACTTCCAAGATCAGACGAGATCAGGCCCGTTCACGGTGGCATGGCTGTAGACTGTGATCAGTCTATTTAGATTTTCCAGTTCTTCTTGATTCAGTCTAGGAAGGTGGTATCTTTCTAAATACTTGTCTATTTCTTCTAGGTTATTTAATTTGGTGTTATATACTTTTTTATAGTATTCTTGTATGATCCTTTGCATTTCTGTGGTGTCTGTCATAATTTCTCCTCTTTCATCCCTGATTTTATTTGTGTCATTTCTCTTTTTTTCTTCAGTGAGTCTAGTCAGAGGGTTGTCAATTTTATTAACCTCAAAGAACCAGCTCTTTGTTGCATTTATATTTTCTATTGTTCTTTTGTTTTCAATTTCATTTAATTCTGCTCTATTTTTGATGATTTCCTTCCTTCTACTGACTTTAGGCTTCATTTGTTATTCCTTTTCTAGTTTTTTAAGATGAAGTGTTAGGTTGTTTATTTGGGCTCATGCTTGTTTTTGGAGATAGGCCTGTAACGATATGAACTTTCCTCTTATGACCGCCTTTGCTGTGTCCCAAAAGTTTTGATATGCTGTACTATCTTTTGATGTCTCCTCTTACGTCTTCTCTGACGCAGTCATTTTTCAGTAGCATGCTGTTTAATTTCCATGTATTCGTGGTTCTTCCCACTTTTTACAGTTAATCTTCAGCTTCAAAGCTTTATGATCAGAGAATATGGTTGTTATGATTTCAACCCTCATATTTGTTGAGGCTATCTCTGTGTACTAGTATGTGGTCAATCCTTGAGAATGTTCCACGTGCACTAGAGAAGAATGTATAAACAGTTGTTTTGGGATTAAAGGCTCTGTAAATGTCAGTTATGTCCAGTTGGTCTAATGTATCATTTAAGGATGTTATTTCCTTATTGATTTTCTGTTTGAATGATCTGTCCATATCTGACAGTAGGGTATTTAGGTCGCCTACTATGATAGTGTTTTGGTCCCCAACTATGATACTTCTGTTAGTAATTGCTTTATATATTTCTGGACTCTCTGTTTGGGAGCATAGATATTAAGAATTGTTATGTCTTCTTGGTATATGATTCCCTTTATCATTATGAAGTGTTCTTCAGTATCTTTCTTTACCTTTTTTATTTTGAAGTCTATTTCATCCGATATTAGTACCGCTACTCCCACTTTTCTCTGAATGCCATTTGGTTGAAACCTCATTTTCCACCCTTTCACTTTGAGTCTATATTTGTCTTTGGAACTTAGTTGTGTCTCCTGGAGGCAGCATATGGTTAGGTTTTGTTTTTTGACCCAATCTGCAACTCTGTGGCTTTTTATTGGTGATTTCAGTCCATTTACATTTATGGTGATTATTGAAATATGACATTTTCCTATAATAATTTTATGTTTTGCTTTCTGGTAGCTCTGTATTTCCATTGCTTCCTTGTCCTTGTGTGTCTGTTTTGTTGTTGTTGTTGTTTATTTGTTTTGTTTTTTTTTGTTGTTGTTGTGCTTTATAGGTTTTCCCTCTGATCTTTCTTGTTTGATGTCATATATTTCAGTTCTGAATCTTTGACCTGTGGTTACCATTACAAATATGTAGAGGATAGTTATATATATATACATATATATAGTAGTCCATATTCTTTGGCAGGTGCCTTATCTCCTTTGCGAATTTGGATCTTTGAATCCTCTCCTTTTCTGTCATTGCTATCTCAATTTGTTCCTATGTATGCTGAAAGTTTATCACTATCTCTTCTTATTGCTTAAACTTATAATGCCCTTTTCTTAGTAAGGGTTGCACTCTTCTGCTTCTATCTGCCTGCTAGTCGCCTCACTCATAGTTATGGTTTTTTTTTTTTTTTGTCATTTTGTTTCAGGTTATCTGACCTCTTTCAATATTTCCTGTAATGCAGGTCTTGTGGTGGGGAATTTCCTCAATTTTTGTATGTCTGGAAAGGTCTTTATTTCTCCTTCATATCTAAGGGAGAGCTTTGCTGTGTACATTATTCTTGGCTGGTAGTTCCTTTCATTTAATAGTTTGAATATTTCATTCTATTCCTTTCTATCTTGTAAAGTTTGTGCTGAGAAGTCTAATAATAATCTAATGGGTTTTCCTTTATAGGTTACCGTCTTCTTTCCCCCAGCTGCCCTGAGAATTCTGTGTTAGCCATTGATTTTATTAATTTCAATACAATGTATCTTGAAGGCCTTTTTGGGTGAGATAATTGAGTGTTCTGTTGACTTCTTGAATTCCAAGCTCCAGCTCATTCTTTTGATTTGGGAAATTCTCATCAATTATTTGCCTGAAAATACTATCTAATCCCTGATCTTTTTACTCCCCTTCGAGAATGCCCATTATTCTTATGTTTCTTCTCCTGATGGCATCAACTAATTCTTGTATTTCTCTTTCATAATTTTTCATTCTTCAGTTTCTCTTTTCTTCCTTCTGATTTATTTCTAGATTTCTGTCTTCGATATCATTGATCCTTTCCTTCGTTTGGTTGACTCTTTTCCCCAAGCTTGCTATTTCATTTTTTATCTCTTGCTGTGTGTTCTTCATCTCCAGAATTTATATTTGGTTCTTTATGAGGGGTTCAATCTTCTTTCTAAAGAACTCATTCTGTTCATCTAGTTGTTTTTTTTTTAATTCCTGAATTTGTTGATATGAATTGTTTTGGATCTCACTGAGTGTTTTCAGAAGTACCATCTTGAAAACTCTGTCATTTAAGTCGTGTATTTCTATGTCTTTAAGCTTATCTTCTGGAGATTTTTTCTCTTTCTTTCTGAGATGCCTTGTCACCTTGGTTGTTCATGGTGTTTAATGGACCATTTCTCTGCCTGGGCATTAATGGAAGCGAGTTCTGCTTTTTTTCCAGAAAGATTTATTATATAAAAGTCTCTCTTTAGCCTGTTGCAAAGGTGTTTTTCCTTTGGTTTCCAGTAGATAGTGTCTAAGCCTCTTGGATCTCTACTTTATATAAAGTGTTAATGCCTTTTTTTTCTTATAGATATTCAATCACTCTCGCTACCTTCAGTCTCAATCCTTGTCAGTGTTAGCAATAGTTTCGGTAGTGTTTGCTCAGATTCCCCTGGGGCTCTGCAGTGTTTGGTCTTGCAGGATATGGAGGAGTGACCCTCTGGGTTGAGGAATAGTTGCTGTGGCTCAGCCTGGCATTTTCCAACCATGGCTGGTCATAATCAACTGTTGCTTCTCTGCCATCTCTACTTTTCTCCCATCCTTACTTCTCTGCTTTCTACACTGATCCCTGGGCACTGCTGCTGCGTGGATCTCACAGCTCTCTCAGGCAGGGTTTTCAGAGAAACTGCTGCACCTTCTCCCCTCCTCTTCCTCCTGCAGAGAGCTCTGGCTGGGAGAGGCAGCTTCTTTGTTCTCCCAGTTTACCGCCTGACTCCCAGGGTTCTGACCTAGGGTAGCTCTTATGTGCATATCCCATGCTCAGATGTGCTGGTGTGCAGATTGGATGTTTTTTGTTGAGTTTTAGATGCTCAGCTTATTGTTGTTTCGCGAGGAGAGATCTGGGTACATCTCTCACTCTGTCATGTTTCTGTGCACTGTCCCTCTAGTACTTTTAAGTGTAAGGTTAGCTTGTTTCTTGAGCTTTTTCTTGTTTCTTGAGGTAAGCCTGTATTATTATGAATTTCTCTCTTAGGACTGTTTACACTGTGTCCCATAGACTTATAGTTGTTATGTTTTCATTTTCATTTGTCTCTAGGTATCTTTTGATTTCTTCCTTGATCTCATTGATAACCCATTCATTGTATAATAGCATGTCATTTAGCCTTATGTGTTTGTGTATTTTCCAATTTTTTTGTAGTTGATTTCTAATTTCATACCATTGTGATCAGAGAAGTTGGATGATATGATTTCAATCTTCTAAAATTTATTGTGACTTGTTTTGTGTCCTAACATGTGATCTATCTTGGAAAATGTTCTATGTGTACTTGAGAAGAATGTATATTTTGCTGCTTTGGGGTAAAATACTCTGAGAATATTTATAAATCTATCTGGTCTAATGTGTCTTTTAGGCCCATTGTTTCCTTGTTGATTCCTTGCCTGGAAGGTCTGCCCATTGGTGTCAATGGGATGTTAAAGTCTTTTATTATGGGTGTATTACTGGATTTTTTTTTGCAGTATAAAATAGGAAATTTATATGAAAAAGATATTCTCGAAAAATAAATAATTATTATACTATTATGATTTGAAAAACATAGGTGTTTATCTGGTGTTATCTCTACCTATCCCTCTTCTTCTTTCTCTACTCATCATAGTCCCAAACAGAGAGATCTAGTTCTATTTTATGAAAGCAAATTTTCTTTTTTTTATATTCGTACTTTTATTTTTTTTCATTATTCTTATATTTTTAATTTTTTAACATTTGATTTTTTAATTTTTTTCTCCTTCCTCCTTTCCCCCTCCCCACTCCCCTCAGGTAACCACTAAAACATTGTCCATGTCCATGAGTCTCTGTTTGTTTGTCTTGTTCATTCCTTGCTTTTAGGTTTATATCCCACATATAAGAGATATCATGTGATTTTCAACTTTTTCTGTCTGGCTTATTTCGCTTAATATGATTATTTCGAGGTCCATCTATGTTGCTGCAAATGGTAGTATTTCATCTCTTCTTATGGCTGAGTAATATTCCATTGTATATATGTACCACAGCTTCTTTAGCCAATCTTCTATCATAGGACACTTCTGTTGTTTCCATGTTCTGGCCACTGTGAATAATGCTGCTAAGAACATTGGTGTGCAAATGTCTTTGGGGTAAATACATAGTAGGGATTGCTGGATCACATGGTAGACAAATTCTTACTTTTCCATAGTGGCTGTACCAATTTGCTGTCCCACCAGCAGTGTATGAGGGTTCCTATTTCTCCACATCCTCTCCAACATTTCTTATTACTTGTCCTGTTGATTACAGCCATTCTAACAGGTGTGAGATGGTATCTCATTGTGGTTTTCATTTGCATTTCCCTAATAGCTAGCAATGTTGAGCATCTTTTCATATATTTGTTGGCAGTTTGTATGTCCTCTAGGAAGAAGTGTCTGTCCAGGTCCACTGACCATTTTTTGACTAGATCATTTGTTTTCCTTTTTGTTGTTATTATTGAGTTGTATGAGTTCTTTGTATATTTTGAATATTAGGTCCTTATTGGTGTTGCTTGCAAATATATATTCCCATTCAGATGGTTGTCTCTTTACCTTGTTGAGAATTTCTTTTGCTGAGCAGAAGCTTTTTAGTTTGATGGAGTCCCATTCATTTATTTTTGCTTTTACTTCCCTTCTTTTTTCAGGTCAAATTCATAAAATCCTCTTTAAGTCCAAGGCCCTTCAGTTTAGTTCCTATGTTTTCTTCTATGCATTTTATTGTTTCAGGTCTTCCATGCAGGCCCTTAATCCATTTCGAGTTAATTTTGGTGTGCAGTGACAGACAACAGTCTAGTTTCCTTCTTTTGCTGGTGGCTTTCCAGTTTTCCCAGCACCATTTATTGAAGAGGTTTTCCTTTCTCCACTGTATGTTTTTGGCTTCTTTGTCACAAATTATTTGCTCATATAAATATGGGCTTACTTTTGGATTCTCGATTCTGTTCCACTGGTCCGTGTGTATGTTTTTCTGCCAATACCATGCCATTTTGATTACTGAAGCTTTGTAGTATAATTCGAAGTCAGGCAGAGTGATGCCTCCAGCTTCATTCTTTATTCTCAGGATGGCTTTGGCAATTCGGGGTCTTTTGTGCTTCCATACAAATCTTACGATTTTTT
>NW_011889253.1:1166421-1169106 GCF_000151845.1 Pteropus vampyrus
ATTTTGATTACTGAAGCTTTGTAGTATAATTCGAAGTCAGGCAGAGTGATGCCTCCAGCTTCATTCTTTATTCTCAGGATGGCTTTGGCAATTCGGGGTCTTTTGTGCTTCCATACAAATCTTACGATTTTTTTGTTTCATTTCTTTAAAAAATGCCAATGGGATTTTGATGGGGATTGCATTAAATCTGTATAATGCTTTAGGTATTATGGTCATTTTAACTATGTTGATTCTTCCAATCCAAGAACACGGAATATCTCTCCATGTCTTTGTATGTTCTTCAATTTCTTTTAATAGGGTCTTGTAGTTTTCATTATACAGGTCCTTCACATTTTGTTAAATTTATTCCTAGGTATTTTATTCTTTTTGTTGCAATTGCAAAAGAAATTATTTTTTCAAATTTCTTTTTTTGACACTTCATTACTAGAGTATAGGAATGCTATGGATTTTTGAACATTGATTTTGTATCCAGAAACATTACTGTATTTGCTTATTGTTTCAAGTAGTGTTCTTGTGGAGTCTTTAGGGTTTTCTATATTGAGAATCATGTCATCTGCAAATAGAGTTTGATTTCTTTGTTTCCTATTTGGATGCCTTTTTATCTTCCTCTTGCTTGATTGCATTCACTAGGATCTCCAATGTTATATTGAATAACAGTGGCGATAGTGGACAGCCTTGCCTTGTTCTTGGTCTTCGAGGGAAGATTTTTAGTTTTTCACCATTAAGTATAATGTTGGCTGAGGGTTTGTCATAGATGGCCTTTATTTTGTTAAGGTTCTTTCCTTCTATACCAGTTTTGTTAAGTGTTTTGATGATAAATAGATGCTGTATTTTGTCAAAGGCTTTTTTGCATCTTCTGATATGATCATATGATTGTTATTTTTTCAATTGTTTATGTGGTGTATGACATTAATCGATTTGCATTTGTTGAATCACCCCTGTGCCCCTGAGATGACTGTCACTTGATCGTGGTGTATAACCTTTTTAATATGTTGCTGTATTTGGTTCGCTAGGATCTTACTTAGGATTTTTGCATCTGTGTTCATGAGAGATATTTGTCTGTAGTTTTCTTTTTTATGTTATCTGTGTCAGGTTTTGGTATCAGGGTAACATTAGCCTCATAAAATGAGTTGGAGAGTATTGTCTCCTATTTGATTTTTTGAAAGAGACTGAGGAGAGTAGGTATTAAATCTTCTTTAAGTGTTTGATAGAGTTCACTGGCAAAGCTATCTGATCCTGAACTTTTACTTTTTGGTAGGCTTTTGATGATTGTTTCAATTTCTATACTACTGATCGGTCTATGTAGATTTTCCAGTTCTTGATTCAGTCTAGCAAGGCTGTATTTTTCTAAGTGCTAGTCCATTTCTTCCAGGTTATTAAATTTGGTGTTATATACTTTTTCATAGTGTTCTTGTATGATTCTTTTTATTTCTGCGATATCATTCGTAATTTCCAGAACTATGTTGCATTTATTTTTTCTATTCTTTTGTTTTCAATTTCATTTAATTCTGCTCTAATTTTGATTATTTCTTTCCTTCTGTTGACTTTAGGCTTCATTTGTTCTTTGTTTTCTAGTTTTTTTTAAGATGAAGTGTTAGGTTTTTTTGGAGGCTTGTTTTTTTTTTTTTTTTAGAAATAGGGCTGTAATGATTTGAACTTACCTCTTATGACCACTTTTGCCATGTCCCAAAAGTTTTGATATGCTGTACTATCATTATCATTCGTTTCTATGTATTTCTTGTTCTCACTTTTTATTTTTTCTCTGACCTACTTATTCTTCAGTAGTATTTTGTTTAACCTACATGTATATGTGGTTCTTTCTCCTTTCTTTTTATAGTTGATCTCTAATTTCAAAGCATTATGATCAGAGAATATGGTTGGTATGATTTCAACCCTCTTATATTTGTTGTGGCTATCTCTGTGTCCTAGTATGTGGTCAATCCTTAAGAATGTTCCATGTGCACTAGAGAAGAATGTATAAGCAGCTGTTTTGGGATGAAAGGCTCTGTAAATGTCAATTATGTCCAGTTGGTCTAATGTATCATTTAAGGACGTTATTTCCTTATTGTTTTTCTGTTTGGGTGATCTGTCCATATCTGACAGTGCAGTACTTATGTCCCGTACTATGAAGTGTTTTGGTCTGTTTCTTTCTTTAGTTCTGTTTGTAATTGCTTTATATATTTCAGGGCTCTCTTTTTTGGGAGCATAGATAGTAATAAGTGTTATATCTTCTTGGTATATGATTCCCTTTATCATTATGAAGTTTCTCTCAGTATCTTTCTTTACCATTTTTATTTTGAAGTCTATTTCTCCTGATATTAGTAGTGCTACTCTTGCTTTTCTCTGAATAACATTTGCTTGAAATATCATTTTCCACTCTTTCACTTTGAATCTATATTTGCCTTTGGAGCTGAGATGTTTCTCCTGGAGGCAACATATGGTTGGGTTTTATTTTTTGATCCAATCTACAACTTTGTATCTTTTTATTGGTGAGTTCAGTCCATTTACATTTATGGTGATTATTGAAATATGAGGTCTTCTTATAGCCATTTTATCTTTTGCTATCTGGTAGCTTAGTGTTTCCGTTGTTTCCTTGTCCTTGTGTTTCTATTTTCTTTATTTTGGTTGGGTTTTCCCTCTAGTACTTTTTGTTTTATGTTATATACTTCAGTTCTGAACCTTTGG
>NW_011889253.1:1169557-1184621 GCF_000151845.1 Pteropus vampyrus
GATTCTACTCCTTTCTGGCTTGTAAAGTTTTTGCCGAAAAGTCCAATGATTATCTAATGGGTTTTCCTCTGTAGGTTACCGTCTTCTTTTGCCTGGCTACCCTGAGAATTCTGTCTTTGTCATTGATTTTTGATAATTTTCATACAATGTGTCTTTGAGAAGGCCTTTTTGGGTTGAGATAATTGAGTGTTTTATTGACTTCTTAAATTCTAAGCTCCAGGTCATTTTTTAGATTTGGAAAATTCTCATCAACTATTTGTCTGAAAATGTTTCCTAATCCCTGATCCTTTTCCTCCCCTTCTAGAATTCCCATTATTCTTATGTTTTTTTTCCTCCTGATAGTATCAGCTAGTTCTTGTATTTCTGTTTCATTATTTTTCATTCTTCAGTTTCTCTTTTCTTCCTTCCGATTTATTTCTAGATTTCTGTGTTCAATATCACTGATCCTTTCCTCCAGTTGGTTGACTCTATTTCCCAAGTGTTTATTTCATTTTTCAACTCTTACCGTGTGTTCTTTATCTCCAGAAAGTCTATTTAGTTCTTTTTGAGGATTTTAATCTCCTTGCTAAAGAATTCATTCTGCTCATCTATTATTTTTTCAATTCCTGAAATTTTTGATATTTTTCATTTCAGATCTCACTAAAGGTCTTCAGAAGTACCATCCTGAATTCTGTCATTTAAGTTGTCTTGTAGACAGCATATGCATGGGTCTTGTTGTTTTAGCCATTCAGCTACCCTATATCTTTTGATTGGAGCACTTAATCCATTTACATTTAAAGTGATTTCTGAAAGGTACATAGTAACTGTCATTTTATTATTTATATTTGCTATTTCTATTTTCTTTTTTACCCTTTCTTTTTTTACAGAAGTCCCTTTAACATTTCTTGTAATACTGGCTTGTTGTTGATGAATTCCTTACGTTTTTTCCTATTTGAGAAGCTCTTTATCTCACCTTCCATTTTAACTGAAAGCCTTGCTAGGTCAAGTATTCCTGGTTGCAGATTCTTGTTTTTTATAACTTTGAATATTTCTTGCCAATCCCGTCTGGCCTGCAAAATTTGCATTGAAAAATCAGCAGACATTCTTATCGGGGTACCCTTGTAAGTAACTAGCTGCCTTTCTCTTGCTGCTTTTAAGATTCTCTCTTTGTCTTTGACCTTTGCATTTTAATGTTCCTGTGTCTTGGTGTGGGTCTATTTGAATTCCTCTTGTTTGGAACTCTTTGTGCTTCCTGAACTTGTGTGTCTAATTCCTTCGCCAGGTTAGGGAAGTTTTCTGTCATTATTTCTTCAAATAGATTCTCAATCTCTTGCTCTCTCTCTTCTCCTTTGGGTACTCTTATGATCCAAATATTTTTATGCTTCATGTCATCTCAGAGGTCTTTTAAACTATCCTCATTTTTTAAAATTATTTTTTTTTCTTTTTGTTGTTCTGATTGGGTGTATTGTGCTACCTTGTCTTCCAGTTCTCTGATTTGATCTGCTTCGTCCAATCTACTGTTGAATCTTTCTAGTGTATTGTTCATTTTGGTTGTTGTATTCTTCATTTCTGTATGGTTCTTTTTTATGGTTTCTATATCCTTTTTTTTTTAATGCTTACTATCTCTCTGTTGAGGTTCCTGTTGTGCTCATCCATTCTCTTCCTAAGCTTCTTGAGCCTACTTATAACTATTATTATGAACTCTGTCTCTGTTAGGTTGCTTACCTCCATTTCATTTAACTTATTTTCTGGAGTTTTCTCCTCTTGTTTCATTTGTGGTATATTTCTTTGTTTTCTCATTTTATTAGCCTCATTTTGTTCATGTCTATGTGTCAGAAACCTTTGTTTCATCCCTCAACCTTGGCCAGATGGAAGATGTCCTATGTGGCCCACTGGCACACTTTCCCTTTCCCCTTATGCTGGGGCTCTGGATGTGATCTTTGTGTCGATTGTGTGTGATCTTCTGTTGTTGATAATCCTTTATTTCTGTTAGTACATCAGAGGATGGGATTAGCACTCAGGCTGACTAATTGTGAGAACTGGCTGCACCTACAGGGGAAGAGTTGCTGTGTGGGGGCTGACTCCACTGAGTGGGATTTGACCTAGCAGGCTTGTGTTCTTGTTGCAACCATCCTTTTTGTGTATTGCTAATGTGCCTAGTCAGGAGTTGCTCTGTTGCGGTCTGGTATAAGCCTCTGGATGCATTGGTTTTGTGGCCCCTTAGAAGGGGCTCCCCAGTAGGCCAAGTTCAGCCACTGCTTTTGATTGCTCAGGGCTACCTGGTGGGATCTATAAAGCATCCACAGATGGTTGTTGCCTATGCTGGATCTATAGGTAAGTGGAAGACACAACGCTGTAGGAAGCAGTCCGGTTATCCCCCGTCCCTGACCTAGGGCAGTTTAACAGAGGGATCAGTGCTCCTCCAGATCTGACACTGCCTTTCAGTTGCCTGTAAGTCTCTGAAACTGGAAAAGCCTCTGGGTCACATGCGTGTTGGGTGGCACAGGAATCCTGGGAGTCTCCTGGGTCTACTGAGTAAATTTCCCCCTGCCACTGCAGTGTCAGTTCACGTGCCAGCACTGTCTCTGTGGCTCCTATACAAGTTTCTACTCATAGCAAGGTCAGCTGCTGCTCACCTTGGGCCTAAATGTGCTACCCCAGGGCAGGGGCAGCTGCCTATCAATGCGTGGTGGGCACTTTGTGTATTAGATGGGGCAGGAGCTCAGTGAGTCAGGGGCTGTCAGGCCAATACAGACTCCTGCGATCCCCTCAAGAGATATTGCAACCCGTACAGGCAGCAGTGGTCTGCCCACAACTGTTTTCCCTGAAATGTGCTCACTGCTCTAGCTAAGTTCTGTTGCCTGCACAGACTGTGCAACCCCAGAGCCACCAGGGCACAGGAGGCTGCCTGTCAATAGGCTGCAGGCGCTTTGTGGCTTGAGTGAAGCGGAGTCTCGGGGAGTCTAGGGTGGTCCATCCAATACAGCCTCAGTTTTGCTGCAAATTCTTTGCCCAGGCATTTTTGTTTTAGTCACAGATCACAGTAAGACCAGACCCCTGTGAAAGCTTGGCCCCAGAATCGGCACAGGGCGTGGCAGCCATCCAGCAACAAAAGCGCTGGGCAATATGCAGGCGGGTGGGGTGGGCTAATCCCCTCAGGCCAGCGCTTCCTAATGGCCCTGTGAGGGGAGTCTGCACAGTCAGCGGTCTGTAGATTGCCCAGTAGCAGGGCGGGACTAAGGTACAATGGTGGCTGTCCTTCCAGCCCTCATTCTGGTGCCAGGTACTGAAGACTTTCTCGGTATGCATCCCATGTGAGACTTTGATCCACTACCAGTGTCTCGAGTGAGTGTCCACAGGTCAGAAAGCCTGAGCATGAGTCTTTCAAAGGGGCATCTAGGGTTTCAGTCTCCTTCCATCTCACCCAGACAGCCAGAATCTCCTCTGGATTTTACAGTCAGAGTTATTGGAATCTCCTCTTCTTTGGGCTGGGATCCTGGGCTGGGGAGCCCCCAGATGAGGCCAGGACCCCCCTCTCTTTCGGGGTAGCCTCTGCAGCCTTGCTGTCCCTCCTGGGGATCCTCCACCACCCGCAGGTGCGGGTCAAGCCCAATTCGCGACTTTGCCCCTCTGACCAGCTTTGATGTGGCTCCTTTATATTATCAGACGTAGGTGTTACGTTCAGCTGGATTTCAGATGATTCTCCACGTTGATTATTTTATAATTTGGTTATAATTTCAATGCGGACCTGGGAAGAGGCAAACTCTGCTTTTACCTAGTCCACCATCTTCCACCTTAGGTTTGTCTCTTACTTCTTAATGTCTTTTTTTTGTCCACCCTTTACATTTTAATTATCGTCACAGTGTACAGATTCTTACCATTTTGTATATCTAATCTTCCTGTCCCTAGCATTTCTCTAGCCTGTCCTCTGTAACGCTGTAGATTCATCTTCCTGAGAAACTGCACTGTGAACCTCAGTTTTGAGTATAAAAACCCTTCAGTTGCTTCCTGATGATGACAGGATAAAGTCTACCTTTCTTAATCTGACATTCAAAGCCATCCACAATCTAGCCTCTGCCCAACTTTACCACTTCATCTTTTAGGTTTTCAGAGACAGTCACATCCATATCCATATCCATACTCACCCGTAACTTTGATCAAACTTGTCTGGAACAAATAGGGGCACAAACACTGGGCTTGCCTGGTGATTTATCCAGTAGATTTTAGCAGATTTTGAGTGACTAATTTAAAACTCTGTTTTAACTGAATACGTCTGACCTGAAGCTTCTTATTGCTCATTTTGGTCTAGGATTCCAAAATCTGTTTTTAATATATGGATTTTAAAAATTGTGTTCAGTATATTGTATATTGCATGGTCTATCACTCCACGCACTGTTTATTTCCTTCTAGACTCTGGAGGTGCAAATTTGAGTAGGAGGTGGAAATTATGTCCTATAATAAGCTGCTATCTTATATGGTATTGGGTATAAGCCCCTATTCAATTACTGGGTTTACATAGTGTGATTTAATATTCTTCTAGGGTTTAACTTTGTCATTTATTATATAGTTCCCACTGAAAGAATGTTATGACATTCACATAAAGCACATTTATAACATTTTCCTGAAGCATATTGTTTTTTGATGACTTCCCCCCCCCCAGTTTTGTCTTCACTGTCTTCTTTATTATGAATCAAATTATTTGGGTGGAAAGTCATCGACTGCCATCTCCTTTGATATTCTAATAGGTATCCTTGCAATGTGGTTTGGAATCTCGGTACCACTGACATTTGTTGGTGCATACTTTGGAAGCAAGAAGAAGGTAAACTTTAAAATACTGTGTTTGGGCATTGAGTGATGTCTGAAATAATACCTCAGTGTGTATATACTATACATGGAATGCAAAGTGCACCACTGGAGAAAACTACAAAGAATAATAATTTTGGAAAAAAATATTTTTAAAAAATTTAAATAAAAGACTAATACTTTAAAAGACTTTTTAAAAAAATGCATTTCTCACTTTATAGGTTGTTTATATTCCCCTCTAATGGACAAAATTAAAAAGACATATTATAGGAAGGCTGACTTTAACAAAGTCAGAAAAGTAATAGGATTATACAGTGGGGAAGGAGAACCAAGATGTAGTCTAAGAAATGGAGCTGTTCAGTTTACAGATTTGAGGTTAGCCTATTCCTTGTATAGGGAAAGGAGCAAGATACCAAAAAATCTAAATGAGTCCACACTGAAAAAGAAGTGTACAAAGATATAACATAAGCTTGCAGGGATGAAATCAGACAAGACAAAACAGGAGGGAGAGTTCGACAGAGAGCAGAAAAAAGGAAATTTTCAGGAAAATATTGATAAATTTTGAGAGACGAATTCTTAGACAAACTTTAAAAACTTTTTGACATCATGTAGTATTTTATATTGAAATAATCACTAATAAATATTGTCCAATTTCTCTCTTGAAATTTATAAGAAAGTATAAACATCCTGATTGTTTAGCTGTGTGCTATCTAGTATGGTGGCCACTAGCCATATGTGGTATTTGAATGCTTGAAATATGACTAGTCCAAATTGAGATATGTTGTAAGTGTAAAATTAACACTGGTTTTCAAACACGTAGCGCAACAATAAGAAGAATATAAAAAATCTGATGAATAATTTTTGTATTGATCACAAACTTAAATGATACTATTTGGGCATGTTAAATAAAATGAAATAAATTAATTTCTTTTTTTTTTACTTTTAAAAATGTGGCTACTAAAAATTTAAAACTGCATATGTGGCTTGCATTATATTTCTATTGCACAGCATTGGTTTAACCTCTATCCACATGACTGCTCTTGGAAATGTTCCATGTCCTGTTCAGATTCAACATTCTGTATTGTGATTATATCTGTATAAATTTACTTGGATTTCATGCCATACTCACTTTCACTTGATTTATTTTCGATCAGTTCAGCTGTCCAGTTCACACAAACCAGATTCCCTGTCAGATTTCTCAACAGACTTTCTTTACAAAGCTACTTTTTGGCATCATAATCAGTGGCATTTTACCTTTTGGCTGTATTTTTATTCAACTCTTTTTTATTTTAAACAGTATTTGGTATTGTATCTTCATTATCTCAAAAATCATAATTGTTAATCAATTAATATTCCTATATTTCAAGGTGGTTAAATTCTGGTATGGCGAAATTTCATTTGTCCTTACTTTATCCAGGAAATAACAATGTGACTTGAGAGAATTTAACTAAGACTTAATTCTCAAAAATTTAAAGCTGGTTTTTCATAGAAATTTATATAAAAGTTTCCTTTTAAAAATTAATTACCTTTTGTAAGCTTTCCCAGGTGAGTTAGAAAAGTTGGTCTCAAACTGTACTTGTCTGAGACTTTGCAGGGAGTGGAAGGGGTATCTCTTAGAGGGAAATGCCTAAAGATAGGAAGGGGTATCTCTGATTTTTATCTGTTTTCCATACTGGCCTTCTATGAGAGATTTCAATTAGAGTTCCTCTGTTAAAAATAATTTGAAGATCACTGATTTTGGGTCTTCATCTGTACTAAGTTGTAAGTAATGTTTTTCTGTCCTCCTTTCTGTCAACTGTTAGTTCTGGTGTCAGGATGCCTGCTCCTTATTACTTTCCTCTTTTTATTTGCTACTTTTACTGTGTTATGGTTTAAGAAATTCTAATAACCAAGGTAGTTAGAAAGCATGTAAAGTAGGAACCAGGGCCCTCTAATTGAGGTTCAACAGCTTGGGTGCCCAAGCTTTGCTCTGAGTTCTTTTTTTTTTCTTTTTTCTTTCTTTCTTTCTTTTTTTTTGCTTCTAAATACTTTATTTTTAAATTTTTATTTTATTTTCTTACTTCCTGATTCTTGACTGCATTCTGATTTCAGGAGCTGGCCAAGTAGGGTATTACTGTAGAGGGATTTTTTGAGATCCCTCTCCATAAAATAAAATGCAGCTGTCAACTGTGTGTGTTTATAACACTTTTGTCCCAAAGGAATCTTTCAGACAAAACTTTTAAGCCCTTAGAAATTAGGCTTAATCATACACATTAATTGTTCACCTTTTAAACAGCATTAAGCCAAATTTATTTGAAAGATAAGCAATAAAATCTGTTATACTGTCAGCAACTAAATATTTAACATGCTGCAATATCGATTATAGTAGCCATATTTTTCAGATGTTTTTAATGGAAAATTAATTTTAAAGAGAAAACTAAACAATTTGTTAAACAAATTAATTTTTGGTTTAATGAGGAACAGGGTACTTGTTGTGTACTACTTTGTATATATTTATTACCTATATAAATGATTGTCCCCAACCCCTATCCTTCGTCCTCACACCAAGGTGTATATTTTACATGAGATTTTAAAATGGGATATTGATTGCTTCATGAATTTCTTATCTTCATAAGGCTTTTAAAATTTTATATTGCTCACCCAAATTTAGTCAGTTCAGCTCTATAATAATGAAAGAAATTACTTTATTCTTTCAAAATTGGACCTAAATGTAATCCACACACAAATTTTTTAAAAGATGTATATTTGAAAGTAGTTAATAGAATTATGTGTGCTGTGCTATAACGACCTATTTGGGGAGACTGCCTGTCAATAGACCTTCAAAGGCAAAGTGCTGTTTGAGTCTCTGGTTTTCTGTTGTATAATGTAGTCACTGATATTTATGGCATTTACAATCTTCTATTTCTAAAGAGAAAGCACGTTTTAAAATGTATATTGAGAAAATTATAGAGATATTGATAGGTCTTAAGTGAAAACTAAATTATATGAGCAAAGAAATATGGAATATGGATAAGTAGCAACACTGATTCTGACTAGAGAAGATGTGGCCAAACTCTGAGGCTGAATAGATAAGGGAACATATACTTTTTGATGCTAAAAGGATAGATGAAAGTTTGGAATGAAGAATTAAGGATTAGTAAAGTGCGTGCTTTTCTATATAGATTTGGTCTGATCTTTTAGTGCTTTTAAGTTCAAGTTAATTTTAAAGCTATCATTTTTATTTTCAGGTCTCATCAGATATACTTCATGTTTGCCTTCCTTTTCTTAGTCTTTATAATTCTACTTATTACCTGTTCAGAAGCTACAGTTTTGCTGTGTTATTTTCATTTATGTGCTGAGGTAAGACATAAGAAACTAATGCATGTTAAGCTTTCTAAACTTGCATTATTAAAATTAGAAGTTTGTATTGAGAAAGGATATAAATGTTAACTGTGTGGTTTCTACAATTTGGGATTGGTTTTATATAGTGTCTTCCTAATGACATTTTGATTTTGATGCAGCTATCAAGTTAATGCTACTTTGATGGAAAATTTAAACAGAAAACAATTTCTCTCTGGCTGGTTACATTAATTGCTGTGTAATAATAATATTCAGTTAACATAGAAAATACAGGGAACTGATTTGATATTTAGACATATAAAAGATCTGGTTCAATGATGTTTTCTTTTTAACAATTACTTTTTTCTTGTAGCTTAGGCCAGGATTATGTTTTATGGGTTTGAAATGGCTGCTAAAGGCAATTTCTCTTTAATTTTATTACCTTTTGGTTACCATGGGCATAAACAGTTCTTTTTACTCCACTCTTCCTCCATTTTTTTCCTGATGTTATTCTGGATAACTAAGGTAGGGGTGAACATTGTTTTTTAAAATCTTCTAAATCTCTCTTGTCTTGATAGTTAAAAGTGACTCTCTAAAGGTGACCATAGAGGTTTTAGGGTATAATTATTATATACATGATGCCTTAGAGAGTTTTCTTCTTGAGTTATAGGTATAAAGGTAAAAATTTATAATTATGTATATATTTAGCTACTCATTAATTCTATGGTACATTTCCTCAGAGAAAAATTGCAATAATCTTTAACGAGACATATGATAATAAACATATAATATGTATTTTTGTTTCTCAGAAAATGTTCTGGTAGCCCCCAAGACTACTCACATGTTTGGTGATTCACTAGGAGGATTCATGGGACTCAACATATAGATATATTTATGGCTACGGTTTATTATAGCAGAAGGAAACACAACAGGATCGACAAGAGAAAAAGATGGAGCCTGGAGAAATCCTTGTACAGTCGTCCTATGCTTTCTCTCTCCCATGAGTGAACATACCAACTGTTCTCCTTTATTCAACAGTAAAAAATAAAGTAATACATGTGCAATATTTCTGCCCAGGGAAGCCTATTAGAGACTCAGCATCCATGGTTTTTATTGGGGGCTAGTCACATAAGCACCCACTGACTAGCAACTATGAAATTCCAGACTCCCAAAAGGCAAGTTAGTGTTCACCATAAATCACTTTGGTTATACAGTCTAGGTATAGCAAACCAGTCTTATCAGTCAAGGAATAATTAAATTTCAAATTCCTAGATGTAAGCCAAGGGTCAGCCTTGCAAGTAAGCCCTTCTAAAGATAGCAGCCTCAAACTTGCTATGTTAACTCTTTTCTGCATTATCTCTTTGGTCTTTAACCATAGTTGCTTTACAGTAAAACTATTATCTGCAGGAGCCCATGGGGCAGGATGATACTAACCTGCATATTGACCTCAGTCATGCCCCCATGGTTCTTAAATTTACCTGGTTAAAATAAATCCCACTAAGCATAAAAGTCTATCTTAAATTTCTATATTAACCTTATTTCATGGTCTAAGGCATCAATTCAGGCTTGGCACAACTCTAGCCAGTAAATTGAAACTCACCTGGAAGCTTCCAAGGCTGAAGCAGCGTCATGATAGAGAGGATGCTTTCATTATAAGTATAGTTCTCAAGGGTACTTGTGGGACCCCTAGGAAAAAAAAACGGTTTATAATTGTTAGAGGACCCCAATGGGAACATAGATTAGTCAGACAGTATATATTATATTAAATTTCTTATAAAATTACCTCTTTATTTCTTTTAATCTATAATCTTACAGAGCCTAATTAATATTGTTATTACAATAATTGCTAACTCATTTGTAGTTAGAATTTCATCTAAAAAGTTCGTTTTTTTTACTTTTTTTGCAGGATTATCATTGGTTGTGGAGAGCCTTTTTTTACTAGCAGTTTTACAGCTGTTTATCTTTTTATGTATGCAGTTCATTACTTCTTTAAAAAACTTCAAATCGTGGGCATTGCAAGTACCATTTTGTACTTTGGGTACATGATGATCATGGTCTTGATTTTTTTCATTTTTACAGGTAATCACAGAATTACTTAATGTATTTCAGATTCTCTAAAGAGACTTGAAGATAGCCATAATGTAATAAGCATCAATTAACAATTAATGGAAGGAATAGGGAACAAATTCATCGTGTTCATTTTTATGCTTTGGGGATAAAAAATTGCAAAGCCTGGGGAACTGGTGAAGGGACCTTATGTACTTAGCTGCAAGACTGTCCCTTGTGAATGTTTTTAAACAGTAGCATTGTGTTCCAAAGCACAGAAAGGGTTATGTGTAATCACTTTTGAATAGCCTCCAAGTATAAAAATTAACTGACTTGAATAACTTTTAAATTAGTAAAATTAGATAAAGTAAATGTGTGGTCATATAATCAATTATCTGTGAGGAACTAGATGTACAATTCTCAGGATTACTCATTTGGGGTTGCTACTTGGGTTCAGCTGGGTTGGAAACTTTTTAGATGATGCTTGAAGCAGGTGAAAAATGGAATGGATTATAAAATAATCAAGTTGGTGAAATAATGAAGTTTGAAAGCTTTAAGCCCTTTTCAACAAAGTAAAGCAGCATTCCATCTCTACCTGCCTCACTTTTAAGTTCTGGTTTTATCTCAAGTCACATCACTGATGTAGGCCAGTTTGGAAAATTTTAAGTGTTTTCTCTGATTCTAACTCTCAACTTCAACAAATATGTAAAAATTAACAATGGAAACTTGTCAGAAATCAAAGCCTTAAGACAAATTTAAACATTTTCTGAGAAACTGGGCATCTTTGTGGTGGCTTCTTTTTGATATAGCATTACTTGTGTACTGCTGGTCTCAACTCCTGAGTATAAGAAGACCATGCAGGCCTCCTTTCATCTCCTGGCTACCAGAAGTTCTATTTAAAACTGAAGGTCTGAGAATATCTCACCATTTTGGTCTAAGCAGGCTCTTCCTGTTTGTTTTTTATTTTTTTAAAAAAGTTTTCATTGAAATAAGCCTACAGAAAAGTGCACACATCATGAGTGTACAGCTCAATGTTATCACAAAGTGAACACACTTTGTAACTAGCACCCACCATCAGTAATCAGTACATGATATGCACCCCTGAAGCCACTATTGGGCCTCTTTCTACTCACTTTCCCCAAAGGCAACCACTATTTTGACTTTTAACAACATAGATTAATTTGGCCTGTTTTTGAATTGTATGTAAACGGAATCATACAAGGTGTACTCTGTGATGTCTGTCTTCTTTTGTATCTGGTTTCTTTCTCTAAGTTTTGTTTGTGAGATTTACCCATCTCACTGTATGTAGATGTAGTCTATACCCATTCTGTCCTTTGTTTTGGATTTCTCCCCTACTGAGTTACTGGCTTTTATATTTGTGTAATGTGCAGTTGGACGTATTGAGCACAGTGATTTTAGGCTTATGTTTTCTTCATTACCTAACACTTTGATTCAGGATGCCCTTTTCTGACAGTCTTATATTACAACAGCTTCTTCTGAAAGTTACTTGTAATCCTCAGTGGTCACACTGCTGAGAAAAATCTTTTTAGCTCCACCACTTGCATTGCTTCTGTCAGCACACTACACTGAATACTGACTCTCAAAAGTTCACAGTGATCTCTTGCCAAATCTAGCGACTTCTCCCTAGTCTTCACCATCCTTGGCTTCTTTATTTAACACTACTCAACACCTAGTCTCTGAAATTCTCTCAATGTGATTTGCAGTATTCTCCTTGTACCACTCTGTGTCTTCTTTTTATTTTCCTGCCTCTTCCTATCACCTAATCCTAGCCTTTGTCCAAGGTTCAGTCTTCAGCATTTCAGTCCTTTTTTTCTACACTCTCCCTTTTAGAATTCATTCAATCTCATGGCTTTACATATCTCCTCAATGCTGATATCTCTCAAATCTGCATTTCTATCCATAACCTCTATCCACTTATATTCTGAACACTTGCATGTCCGATTAGTACTGCCAACTCAACATGCCCCCCAAACTGAATTTAGTACTTCCTTTCCCCAAAACTAACTCACCTAATTTCATTCTCTCTTTGACCGTCATCTCTAACCTCTGATATCCTTGGCTTATTTTGCAGGAGTTTTTAACATAGCCCTTCCATATTTTATAGCTAACCAATCACAACTTTCTTCTTATTCTTCTTCAGAAGCTTCTTATTTCTGTTCATTCTATTTCTTTCTTTCAGTCTTAGTCTAGGCCTTTATTCCTTTATGTCTGGATTGCTCCAACTGCTTCCTATTCAGTTTGCTGTACTCTAATTTCTCCTTTTTTAACCCACTCTACACACTGTCTACTGACAGGCAAACTTTCATTTTTTTCCCATTATAATAATGCAATTTAGTCCAATATTATTTTTAACATGTCAACACATATTTATAGAATGCTTACATTGCGCCAGACACTATGCTAGAAACACAGTGGTGAAGAAGACAGATAAGGTCCCATTTTTGTGGACTTTATATTCTAATGGAAGGGAGACAAAGAAGAAGTTATGGGTTTCATGAGCTTTGTGAAAAAAATTATATTGAAGAAGTGGTGGATGGTCAAGTGTTCCAAGTAGAGAGGACAGCGTGTTTAAGAGTCCTGAAGTGGGAAGGAGTTTGACATCTTCAAAGAACACAGAGAAGTTCAGGACAGCAAGAGACAGAGGGTGGCACTAGATGGCAACAGTGATAGTAGAGATGTAAGGAATGGTCAAATCTCACAAGGGTCTTATAAACTATAATAAAGAATTTAGATTTTATTGTAGGAGCAATGGGAAGTTGAGGGGGCTTAAACAAGGGAATAATGTGATATGATTCATCTTATTAGAAAACTTTAATAATACCATACTTCCTTCTCTATCAAGGTCTAAACTTACCTCAGTGTTTGGGCTCATGTTCCACCTACTCGATGTATTTTCTAAGTCTCTCAAAGCTGAGCCCATTCACTAAGTCCAGGTGTGTCTGCTCCCAACTTCTGAGCACGTCTCCCCAACTAGAATAAAATCTCTTTCAGAACAGGGACTACGTCTTATGCCTATTTTTTATCCTTCATAGTGCTAAGCACATGGCTCTTCTTGAATTGCAGAATATGAAAGAGAGGAGATACCATTACGGTATAATGTTCCCATATCTATTTTACAATTAAATTGTAGGTATCAGAAACCAGTAGATTCTGGTTATTGTCATATCAGGAAAAAAATAAGTAAAATCATGAAGCGTGTTTCTGACATCTATTTTCTAAAACTCTTCTTTAAGAAGCCCTGTCTTAGACACTCTTAAATTTTTTATAATTTAAAATTTTATAAAGTTTGACATTTATACAATATATGAAGTGATTTCTCCAAGTACTCTAGCACCCATCTGGTGCTACACACAATCATTATGATAATATTGACTCTATACTATACTCTAAATCCTTGTGACCGTTGTGTAACTACTAATTTGTACTCCTCCATCCCTTCACCTTTTTCACCCAGCCCCCTGAACCCTCTTCTCTCTGGCAATCACCAGTTCGTTCTCTGTATCTGAGAGCCTGTTTCTGATTTTTGTTTGTTTGTTTGTTTTGTTTTGTTTTTGTTTAGATTCCACATGCAAGTGACATCATATGGTATATGTCTATCTTTGTCTGACTTATTGCACTTAGAATAAGACCCTCTAGGTCCATCTATGTTGTCACAAATGGTAAGATTTTATTTTATTTTTCTTTGTTTTATGGCTGAGAAATGTTCCATTGTATATATGTACCACAACTTTATCCAATCATCTATTGATGGGCACTTAGGTTGCTTCCATATCTCGGCTATCAATAAAATGTGAATAGCGCAGCAATAAACATATGGGGGCATATATGTGTTCAAATTAGTATTTGAGTTTTCTTTGGATAAATAACCAAAAGTGGAATTGCTGGCTCATAAGTTAGTTCTATTTTTAATTTTTCTAGAAACTTACAAAATATTTTCCATAGTAGCTGTATCAATTTTTGATTCCACTAAATCTAGTATCCCTCTTCCCCCTTACATATTTTTTACAACATTGTTGACTATTTTCCTTATACTACACTTTATATCTCCATGACTATTTTGTATCTATCCATTTGTGCTTCTTAATCCTTTTGCCCTTTTTCACCATCTCTCAATCTCCCCTCCCATTTAGTAGCCCTCAAAATATTCTCTGTATCTATGAGTTTGATTCATTTATATTGTTGTTTACTTTGTTCTTTAGATTTCACATGTAAGTGAAATCATGTGGTATTTGTCTTTATCTGACCTAATTCATACAGCGCAATACCCTCTAGGTCCATCAAGGCAATATCTTTTTCCATCCCCTTACTTTTAGTCTGTGCATGTCTTTTAATCTGAAGTGAAGCTCTTCTTTTTCCAGCTTTATTGAAATATAATAGATAATTAGTTGCTCGTTTTTACATTGTACAATTCAATGAGCTATTTTTCAATTATAGTTGGCATGCAATAATATATCAGTTTCAGCTGTATAGCATAGTGATCAGAGATCCACATAACTTGCAAAGCAATCACCCCACTAAATCTAGTACACTTCTTTCACCTAGCATATTTATTATAACATTATTAACCATCTTCCCCATGCTACACTCTACATCTCCATGTCTATTCTGCAACTATCTATTTGTACCTCTTAATGCCTTTACCTTTCTTTCGCCGTCCTCCCCGACCCCCCCATCTAGTAGCACTCAAAATATCTGTATCTATGAGTTTATTTCCACTTTTGTTGTATATTGTTCTTTAGATTCCACATGTACGTGAAATCATGTGATATTTGCCTTTCTCTATCCAACTCATTTTATTCAGCACAATAATGTTTAGGTCCACCAAGGCAATATCTTTTTCTGTCCCCTTATTTTTGGTCTGTGTGTGTCTTTTAATCTGAAGTGAGTCTCTTGTAGG
>NW_011889253.1:1184671-1187656 GCF_000151845.1 Pteropus vampyrus
ACTCATTTTATTCAGCACAATAATGTTTAGGTCCACCAAGGCAATATCTTTTTCTGTCCCCTTATTTTTGGTCTGTGTGTGTCTTTTAATCTGAAGTGAGTCTCTTGTAGGCAGCATATGTAGGGGTCTTGTTTTCTTATCCATTCAGCCACTCTATCTTTTGGTTGGAGCATTTAATTCTTTTCCATTTGAGGTACTTGTTGATAGGAATGTAGATATTACCATTCTTTATTCTTGTCTTTGATACATGTTTTTTCTTCTTAAAGAAGTCCTTCTAACATTTCCTGTAATACTGGCTTGGCGTTGATAAATTTCTTTAGTTTATTTTTGTCTGGAAAGCATTTTATCTGTCCTTCAATTCTAAAGGATAGCTTTTCTGGATAAAGTATTCTTGCTTATAGATCCTGGGTTTTCATCACGTCGAATATTTTGTGTCAATCCCTTCCATCCTGTAGTTTCTTTTGAGAAATTATCTGCCATTCTTATGGGTGCTCCCTTATAGGTAACTAACTGCTTTTCTCTTGCTGCTATTAAGATTCTTTGTATTTAACCTTTGGCATTTTAATTATAATGTGTCTTGATGTGGGCCTCTTTGTGTTCATTTTTTGGGAGGGACTCTCTGACCTTCCTGGGGTTGTATATCTATTTCCTTCACCAGGTTGAGGAAGTTTTCCATCATTATTTCTTCAAATATATATTTGACTTCTTGTTCTCCCTCTTCAGGTACCCCTATGACATGGATGTTGTTACCCTTAATTTTTTCCCATAGGCTCATTAAATTATTATTATATTCTTGGTTACTTTTTTTCTCGCCATTCTGAATGGGTGTACTTGCCTTCTCCATCCTGTATATCGGTGGTTTGATCTTCTTCTTCCTCCACTCTGTTGGTTCCCTCTAATATACTCATCTCAAATAATGTATTCTTTTCCGACTGGTTCCCTTTTATAATTTCCATTTCCATTTTTATGTTTTTTATCTCTTTGTAAAAGTTCTCACTGAATTCATCTACACTCCCCTTAAGTTCATCGAGCATCTTTATAACCAGTGTTTAAACTCTGCATCTGTTGGATTGCTTGACTCCATTATTTCTAGATCTCTGTTCTGTTCTCTTATATGGTTTCTGCTTCTTTGTTTTCCCATTTTGGCTGCCTCTCTGTGTCTGTTTGTATATACTAAGCAGAGCTATGAAGTCTCCCAAACTTATTAACATGGCTTTGTGTAGTTGGTGTCCAGTGGTACAGTCCTGAGAGGGATTCAGCTGCAGGCCAAGTTTAACCCTAGCTTGGGCCCTTTTGGGCCCAACAGCGAGAAATCCACAGATGCTGTGCTTTTAGTTGCCTCAAAAAGCCATGCCAGAAACCAAGGTCAGCTGCCATCAGTGTGAGACTTGGTGCTACTGAGCAAGTGGAACAGGACTCTCTGAGGATACAACTGAATGTAGCTTGGGTAGGGCCAACTGAATGTAGCTTGGATAGGGCCGTGAGTTGTGGTAGGCGAAGTTTCAGGGAATCCTATGGGTGGAGCGACCTCTGCTTTTCAGTTTGATGAAGTTTCAGCTATGGTGCTGTGTCTGCACCCTGGGAGAGGGAGAGGGCTCAACAGAGGAACAATGGATACCACCAACACTTCTGCCCAGGAAAGAGCCTCACCTCTGGTCCTCACTCCTACAACTCAGTGTCCCCTGTAAGTCCTTCATGACCCACAAACAACCTACCTGGCACTGGTTCTAAGAGCAAGCAGATCCATCACGGCAAATGTTCGGTTGTGGACATGGCCCCTTTAAGAGGAAGATCTGCCAAAGTTGGCTGCCACTCCATAGCCTCTGTCCCACTTAGCTGCTAGAGACTGGGCATCCTTGTGTCTTCGCCCCCTCCAACCTCCAACATTTGCAAGGTGATTTATTATTTCTCTCTCTAGTCGTAAGGCTTCTTCTGTTCATCTATAACCCAGGTGATTCTGCTTGTTGTTTGTGCCACATTTCTGTCACAACTTTCATGTGGTCACAAGGCATGATGAACAAAGCTTCTATTATCTATGCCATTTGCCTGCTCTCACTCTGCCCATTTTAAAAATTAATTAATGGCAACATTGGTTAATGAAATTCAGTAAGTTTCAGCTGAACATTTTAACAGTAAGGCATATATATATTTACATTGTGTGTTTACCTCCCATAGTCAGATTTCTTTCTGTCACCACATATTTGACCCCTTTTACCCTGTACACCTGCTCCCTCCCCCCAACCCTCCCCTCTGGTAACTACCAGTCTACTGTCTATGAGTCTCTGTCCTGTTCATTTGTTGCTTTTAGGTTTATATCCCACATATAAGTGATAAAATGTGATTTTTAAACTTTTTTTTCTGGCTTATTTCACTTAACATGATTATCTCGACATCCATCCATGTCATTGCAAATGGCCATATTTCATCTCTTCTTATGAAGTCGAATAATATTCCATTGTATATATCTACCACAGCTTCTTTAGCCAATCATCTATTGTATGACACTTCAGTTGTTTCCATGTGCTGGCTACTGTGAATAATGCTGCTATGAACATCGGTGTGCAAATGTCTTTTTGGATATGAGTTTTCAAGTCTTTGGGGGTAAATACCCAGTAGAGGGATTGCTGGATCACATGGTAGATCAATTCTTAGTTTTTTGAGGGACCTCCATACTGTTTTCCATAGTGGCTGTACCACCAGCAGTGTATGAGGGTTCCATTTTCTCCACATCCTCTCCAATATTTGTTATTATTTGTCCTGTTGATTACAGCTATTCTAACAGTTGTGAGATGGTATCATTGTGGTTTTGATTTGCATTTCCCTAATAGCTAGCAATGTTGAGCATCTTTTCATATGTTTGTCAGCCATTTGTATGTTTGGGAGAAGTGTCTGTTCAGGTACTCTAAACATTTTTTGATTGTATCATTTGTTGTTGTTGTTGTTATTGAGTCGTATGTGTTCTTTGTATATTTTGGATATTAGGCA
>NW_011889253.1:1189076-1246810 GCF_000151845.1 Pteropus vampyrus
TGTATATACTAAGCAGAGCTATGAAGTCTCCCAAACTTATTAACATGGCTTTGTGTAGTTGGTGTCCAGTGGTACAGTCCTGAGAGGGATTCAGCTGCAGGCCAAGTTTAACCCTAGCTTGGGCCCTTTTGGGCCCAACAGCGAGAAATCCACAGATGCTGTGCTTTTAGTTGCCTCAAAAAGCCATGCCAGAAACCAAGGTCAGCTGCCATCAGTGTGAGACTTGGTGCTACTGAGCAAGTGGAACAGGACTCTCTGAGGATACAACTGAATGTAGCTTGGGTAGGACCAACTGAATGTAGCTTGGATAGGGCCGTGAGTTGTGGTAGGCGAAGTTTCAGGGAATCCTATGGGTGGAGCGACCTCTGCTTTTCAGTTTGATGAAGTTTCAGCTATGGTGCTGTGTCTGCACCCTGGGAGAGGGAGAGGGCTCAACAGAGGAACAATGGATACCACCAACACTTCTGCCCAGGAAAGAGCCTCACCTCTGGTCCTCACTCCTACAACTCAGTGTCCCCTGTAAGTCCTTCATGACCCACAAACAACCTACCTGGCACTGGTTCTAAGAGCAAGCAGATCCATCACGGCAAATGTTCGGTTGTGGACATGGCCCCTTTAAGAGGAAGATCTGCCAAAGTTGGCTGCCACTCCATAGCCTCTGTCCCACTTAGCTGCTAGAGACTGGGCATCCTTGTGTCTTCGCCCCCTCCAACCTCCAACATTTGCAAGGTGATTTATTATTTCTCTCTCTAGTCGTAAGGCTTCTTCTGTTCATCTATAACCCAGGTGATTCTGCTTGTTGTTTGTGCCACATTTCTGTCACAACTTTCATGTGGTCACAAGGCATGATGAACAAAGCTTCTATTATCTATGCCATTTGCCTGCTCTCACTCTGCCCATTTTAAAAATTAATTAATGGCAACATTGGTTAATGAAATTCAGTAAGTTTCAGCTGAACATTTTAACAGTAAGGCATATATATATTTACATTGTGTGTTTACCTCCCATAGTCAGATTTCTTTCTGTCACCACATATTTGACCCCTTTTACCCTGTACACCTGCTCCCTCCCCCCAACCCTCCCCTCTGGTAACTACCAGTCTACTGTCTATGAGTCTCTGTCCTGTTCATTTGTTGCTTTTAGGTTTATATCCCACATATAAGTGATAAAATGTGATTTTTAAACTTTTTTTTCTGGCTTATTTCACTTAACATGATTATCTCGACATCCATCCATGTCATTGCAAATGGCCATATTTCATCTCTTCTTATGAAGTCGAATAATATTCCATTGTATATATCTACCACAGCTTCTTTAGCCAATCATCTATTGTATGACACTTCAGTTGTTTCCATGTGCTGGCTACTGTGAATAATGCTGCTATGAACATCGGTGTGCAAATGTCTTTTTGGATATGAGTTTTCAAGTCTTTGGGGGTAAATACCCAGTAGAGGGATTGCTGGATCACATGGTAGATCAATTCTTAGTTTTTTGAGGGACCTCCATACTGTTTTCCATAGTGGCTGTACCACCAGCAGTGTATGAGGGTTCCATTTTCTCCACATCCTCTCCAATATTTGTTATTATTTGTCCTGTTGATTACAGCTATTCTAACAGTTGTGAGATGGTATCATTGTGGTTTTGATTTGCATTTCCCTAATAGCTAGCAATGTTGAGCATCTTTTCATATGTTTGTCAGCCATTTGTATGTTTGGGAGAAGTGTCTGTTCAGGTACTCTAAACATTTTTTGATTGTATCATTTGTTGTTGTTGTTGTTATTGAGTCGTATGTGTTCTTTGTATATTTTGGATATTAGGCACTTACCAGAGGCATTGCTTGCAAATATATTTTCCCATTTGGGAAGCTGTCTCTTTACCTTGTTGATGGTTTCTTTTGCTCAGCAAAAGCTTTATAGTTTGATGTAGTCCCAATAATTTATTTTTGCTTTCACTTCCCTTGCCTTTAAGGTCAAATTCATAAAACCCTCTTTAAGCCCAAGGTCCTTGAGTTTTGTTGCTATGTTTCCTTCTATGCATTTTATTGTTTCAGGTCTTATATTCAGGTCCTTAATCCATTTTGAGTTAATTTTGGTGTGTGGTGATAGACAAGAGTCTAATTTCATTCTTTTGCCAGTGACTTTCCAGTTTTCCCAGCATCATTTATTGAAGAGGCTTTCTTTTCTCCACTGTATGTTTTTGGCTTTTTTGTTGCAAATTATTTGCCCATATAAACAAGGATTTACTTCTGGACTCTCAATTTTGTTCCATGGTCTGTGTGTCTGATTTGCAGCCAATACAATGCCATTTTGATTATTGTCACTTTGTATTATAGTTTGAAGCCAGGTGGAATGATGCCTCTAGCCTCATTCTTTTTTCTCAGGATGGCTTTGGCAATTCGTGGTCTTTTGTATTTCCATACAAATCTGATGGTTTTTTGTTTTATTTATTTAAAAAATGCCAATTGGATTTGATGGGGATTGCATTAAATCTGTATAATGCTTTAGGTAATAAGGTCATTTTAACTATGTTGATTCTTCCAATCCAAGAACACGGAATATCTTTCCATTTCTTTGTACCTTTTCGATTACTTTTAATAGGGTCTTATAGTTTTCATTATATAGGTTATTTGCATATTTCGTTAGATTTTTTTCCCTAGGTATTTTATTCTTTTTGTTGCAATTACAAAAAGAATTATTTTTTCAACTTCCTTTTTTGACACTTCATTATTAGAGTATAGGAACACTATGGATTTTTGAACATTGATTTTTTATCCAGAAACTTTACTGTATTTGCTTGTTGTTTCTAGTAATGTTCTTGTGTAGTCCTTAGGGTTTTCTATATAGAGAATCATGTCATCTGCAAATAGTGACAGTTTAACTTCTTTGTTTCCTATTTGGATGCCTTTTATATCTTTCTCTTGCCTGATGGCACTTGCTGGGACCTCCACTGTTATATTGAATAACAGTGGCGATAGTGGACAGTCTTGCCTTGTTCTTGATCTTAGAGGAAAATTTTTAGTTTTTCGCCATTAAGTATAATGTTGGCTGAGGGTTTGTCTTAGATGGCCTTTATTATGTTAAGGTTCTTTCCTTCAATACCGATTTTGTTAGGTGTTTTGATGATAAATGAATGCTGTATTTTGTCAAAGGCTTTTTTGCATCTACTGATATGATCATATGATTGTTATTTTTTCAATTGTTTATGTGGTGTATGACATTAAACGATTTGCATTTGTTGAACCATCCCTGTGCCTCTTGGATGAAGCCCACTTGATCGTGGTGTATAATCTTTTAAATATGTTGCTGTATTAGGTTTGCTAGTATCTTATTTAGGATTTTTGCATGTATGTTCATGAGAGATATATATCTTTTTGTGTGTTACCTTTACCAGGTTTTGGTTTCAGGGTAATACTGGACTCAAAATGAATTAATGCCTCCGCTTCAATTTGTTGGAAGAGTTTGAAGAGAATAGATAGGTATTAAATCTTTTTTCAATGTTTGGTAGAGTTCACCAGTGAAGCCATCTGGTTCTGGACTTTTGCTTTTTGGTAGGTTTTTGATGATTGTTTCAATTTCCATACTGCTGATCGGTCAATTTAGATTTTCCAATTTTTCTTTCTTCAGCCTAGGAAGGTTTTATCTTTTTAGTAAGTATTGGTCTATTTCTTCTAGGTTGTTAAAATTTAGTATTTTATATATTTTTATAGTATTGTTGTATGATTCTTTGTATTTCTGCGGTGTCTGTCATAATTTCTCCTTTTTCATCCCTGATTTTGTTTATCCGTGTCCTTTCTCTTTTTTTCTTTAGTAAGTTTAGCCAGGGGTTTGTCAATTTTATTAACCTTCTTAAAGTACAACCTCTTCATTGTATTTATTTTTTTTCTATTTTTTTCTTTTTAATTTCATTTATTTCTGCTTTAATTTTGATTATTTCTTTCCTTCTGCTGACTTTAGACTTCATTTGTTATTCCTTTTCTAGTTTTTATAAGATGAAGCATTAGGTTGTTTATTTGGGCTTGTTCTTGTTTTCTGAGTTAGACCTGTAATGATATGAACATTCCTTTGTTAATGCTTTTTCTCTGTCCCAAAAGTTTTGATATGTAGGACTATCATTATCGTTTTTCTGTGTATCTCTTGGTCTCTTTTTTTTTATTTCTTCTCTAACCCAGTCATTCTTCAGTAGCATGTTGTTTAATTTCTACGTATTTGTGGTTCTTCCACTTTGTTTTTTCAGTCGATCCCTGCTTCAAAGCATAATGATCAGAGAAGAAGTTGGGTATGATTTTAACCTTCTTATATTTGTTGAGGCTATCTCTGTGTCCCAGTATGTGGTCAATCCTTGAGATTGTTCCTTGCACACCAGAGAAGAATGTATAAGCAGCTGTTTTGAGATGAAAGGCTCTGTAAATGTCAATTATGTTTACTTGGTCTCATGTGTCACTTAAGGATGTTATTTCCTTACTGATTTTCTGTTTAGATGATCTGTTAATATCTGATGGATGATAGTGTTTTGATTTGTTTCTCTTTTTAGTTCTGTTAGTAATTGCTTTATATATTTCGAAGCTCCCTGATTGGGAGCATTGATATTAACAAGTGATATGTCTTCTTGGTGCATGATTCCCTTTATCATTATGAAGTGTTCCTCAGTATCTTTGTTTAGCTTTTTTATTTTGAAGTCTATTTCATCAAATATTAGTTCTGGTACTCTCGCTTTTCTCTGAATGCCATTTGCTTGAAACATCATTTTCCACCCTTTCACTTTGAGTCTGTATTTTTCTTTGGAACTGAGATTTGTCTCCTGGAGGCAGCATATGGTTGGATTTTGTTTTTTGATCCAATCTGAATTCCGTGTCTTTTTATTGGTGAATTCAGTCCATTTACATTAATTGCAGTTATTGAAATGTGAGCTCTTCTTATGCCACTTTATCTTTTGCTTTCTGGTAGCTGGGTGTTTTCATTGCTTCCTTTTTCCTTATATGTCTGTTTTTGATTTTGGTTGGGTTTTCTGGGGTTTCCCTCTTGTCCTTGTTTTATGTTGTATACTTCTGTTCTGAATATTTGTCGTGTGGTTGCCATTAAGAATATGAAAAGGATATTTATATACATATAGTCATCCATTTTCTTCTGCATGCGCCTTATCTCCATTCTCCTTTGTGAATTTGGATCTTTAAAATTTCCCCTTTTCAGTCATTGTTGTCTCAATTTATCTCTATGCATGCTGAACTTTCATTACTGTCTTGCTATAGCAAATCTCTTCTCATTGCTTAAGCTTATAATGCCCTTTTCTTAGTAAGGATTGCACTCCCCTGCTTCTATCTGCTTGCAAGCCGCCTCACTCATAGTCATGGTTTTTGTTTTTGTTTTTGTTTTTAGGTGAGCTGTCCCTTTTCAGTATTTCCTGTAATGCAGGCCTCCTGGTGGAGAATTCTCTCATTTTTTGTACATCTGGACTGGTCTTTATTTCTCCTTCATATCCAAAGGAGAGATTTGTTGATACTTTATTCTTGGTTGGTAGTTTCTTTGCTTTAATAGTTTGAATATTTGATTCTACTCCTTTCTAGCTTGTAAGCTTTGTTCTTAGAAGTCCAACAATAATTTAATGGGTTTTCCTTTATAGGTTATCATCTTCTTTTCCCTGGCTGCCCTGAGAGTTATTTCATTGTCTTTTATTTTTGATAATTTTAATAAAATGTGTCTTGGAGAAGGCCTTTTTGGGTTGAAATAATTGGGTGTTCTGTTGACTTCTTGAATTCCAAACTCCAGCTCATTCCTTGCATTTGGGAAATTCTCATCAACTGTTTTTTTCAAAATACTTTCTGGTCCCTGATCCTTTTCCTCTCCTTCAAGAATTCCCATTATTCTTATGTTTTCTCTCCTGATGTTTCAGCTAGTTCTTGTATTTCTCTTTCACAATTTTTCATTCTTTGGTTTCTCTCTTCCTCCTTCTGATTTATTTCTAGATTTCTGCCTTCGATATCACTGATCCTTTTCTCCATTTGGTCGACTCTATTTCCCAAGCTAGCTATTTCATTTTTCAACTCTTGCAGTGTTGTTTGTTTGTTTATGTTTGTTTGTTTTTATCTCCAGAAGATCTATTCTGTTCTTTCTGAGGGATTCAGTCTCCATGCTCTGCTCATCTAGTTGTTTTTTTAATTCCTGAAATTGTTGATATGATCCATTTCAGATCTCACTGAGTTTTTTCAGAAGTACCATCCTGAATTCTCTGTCACTTATGTCACATATTTCTGTCTGTAAGCTTATTTTCTGGAGATTTTTCTCTTTCTTTCTGAGATGCCTTGTCACTTTGGTTGTTCATGGTGATTAATAAACTATTTCTCTGCTTGGACATTAATGTATTCTGCTTTTTTGTTCCCCCAGAAAGAAGATTTATTATATAAAGATCTCTTTAACCTACTGCAATGAAGGCATTTTTCTTTTGTTTTTCAACACGTGGCATCTAAGCCTCTTGATCCCTGCTTTATATAAAGCCTTAATAATGCCTTTTTTTCCTTATAGATGTTTAATCATGCTCACTACCCTCAGTTTCAGTCCCTGTCAGTGTTAGCAATAGTTTTGTTAACATTTTCTCTGATTCCTCTGGTGCTTTGTGGTGTTCGGTCTCAGAGATATGGTGGGGAGAGGCCCTCTGGGTTGAGGGATGGGGACTGCAGCTCAGTCTCGATTTTGCTACCGGTGCTGGTAAAAATCAACTGCTGTTTCTCTGCTGTCCCCGCTTCTCTGCTTTCTGCGCTGATGACCGGGCACTGCCACCAGCAGCTTGGAGCTCACAGCACTCCCATGCTGGCCTGTTCAGGGAACTTGCCATACCTACCTTCTCCCTCCTCCTTCCTCCTACAGAGAGCTCTGGCTTTGAGAGGCAGCTTTTTTGTTTCACCCAGGCCACTGCCCAACTCCTGGTGTTCTGACCTGTGGTAGCTCTTATGCGCAGTTCCCATGCTCATACTTGCTGGTGTGCAGTTTGGGTGTTTTTTGTTGAGTTTTAGATGTTCAACTTATTTTTGTTTCATGAGGAGAGATCTGGGGACATCTCTCACTCCACCATTTTTTGGACGTCACTTTTTTTTAGTTTCTTTTTGGAGTCTTCTTACGTTTTTGCATTTGGGATATTTTTTTTCCCCTCTTATTTTGTCTACCTCTCTGTATTTGTTTCTATATATTAGGTAGTTCTCCTGCATTTTCCAGTCTTGGAATGGTGGCCTTATGTAGCAAGGGTACTGTGGGACCCAGTGTTGCAGTTTCCCTGGTCACCTGATACGGATGCTTCAGGAGTGTCCCTTGTGTGGGTTGTGTGTGCCCTCTTGTTGTAGTTGAGCCTTGATTGCTTTCGGCACTTCAGTGGATGAGATTGACCCTCAGGCTTACTGGCTGTGAGGATTAGCCACCACCATAGAGTGCAAGCTGCTGTGCTGGGGCTGATCTTACAATGCAGGATTCGTTCAATGGGCTCTGGTGCCTATGGAGACCACTCTTTGGGTGTGCCACTTTTGAGGCTAATTGGGCTCTGTTCTATTTTGGTTTGAAGCTGGCCACCAGGTGTGCTTGTTCTGGGATCTCTTGGAATTGGCTCCTATGTAGGCCAAGGTCAGCTGCTGCCTGTGAGTGGTCTGGGTCTACCTGGTAGGAACTACAAAGCAAACTGCAATTGCTCACTTCTTATACTGGGCCTAGAGGTGCTGGGAGAGGCCAGGCTGCAAATTAAGGCTGGCTGCCACTGGTATCAGGCATGGGGCAACTCAGCAAAAAGCTCAGATAACCCCTAGGCCTGCCACCACCTGCCAGCTATTCATAAGGCTCAGTCACTGAATGAGCTGTAGGTGGTACTGCTGCTATGGGAGTTGACTTGGGTAGGGTCTCTTGAAGTCACCAGCATGGGGCAAGTGGTGTTCAATGAGCTAATGCAGATTCAGATTTGGCACCGGTGCTGAGTCTGGGGCCACTCTGCAAAAGTCTCAGAGCACACTAAGGCCAGCTGCCTGCTACTTGGGGGGCCCCCAGACCCCTAAGAGTTGTCCAAGAAAAACTGCAGTGCAGGCTAATTACAGCTGCCTGCCAGCCAAGAAAAAGCCTTTGGTGGTGCACAAGTTGTGTGATAACTCCTTGGGAGGAGTCATCAGGGCGGAGTGAGCAAGGCTTATCAAGCCAAAGAGGATTCAGATTTGGCCGTGTTGGGGGAGGGCTCAGCACAGGGAAGATAAGGTCTGTCCTCCAGCTACATGGGAGGAGGGTTCAATACAGGGACATTGGTGGCTTTCCTTCCAGCCCTTGCCCTGAAGCCACACAACTCAGTCTCTCTGTATGTTTTTGACACCTCCAGAGCAGCTGTAAACTCCGCTGAAGCTCAAGGTGAGTGCTTGGGAGTAAGAGAGTCTGTGTGCGAGCTCAGAATCATGCACAATTTGAAACTTATGAATTGTTTATTTCTAGAATTTTCCATTTAATATTTTTAGACTGCGGTTGACTGCAGCTAACTGAAACTGTGGAAAGCAAAACCACGGATAAGGGAGTGGGTGAGAAACTGCTGTACAGTTTTGATAATCTTAAGAGATCATATTTAGAATCTGAGACAAATGCCAATCACTCTGCAGTGATTGAAGCCAATTTGATACGAATAGCTTTTAAGACCCAGAAGAAGTATCAGCCAAGTGCAGAGTGCTTTTCTGTTGGCTTTCTCTCTGTCTATGTTTTGAATATATTTTCATTCATTAAAAGAAGCTAATGAAGTTTAATGTATTTTGAGAGTGTCTATTGTGTAATTTTATCATGTATTTTATCACTAAATTAAAGTGAAGAATCCACATTCTCACACAGTGCAAGACAAAATACAATATACTGAAGGAAAAGTCCAATTATCTAAACAAATGTTAGCTATCGTGGGATTTTTGTGTTTTATTATATTAAATTGTCTCTGCCTAATTAAATATTTCAATTCTAAAAGCCAAAAGGTCAAAAAGAGATAATGATGTATTAATGCTAATTCTTAACCAAGCAACAAATATTTATTAAGCTTCTTTTACGGGCTTGGCAAAGTGCTAATAAGGAATACAGAAACCTAAGATATAATGCTATTTGTTTTTTATTGAATTGATTATGTGCCAACTATTTGCATACATTTATCTCATTTAATTTTACCTAATTGTTTATCATGAGGTGTAGGTCATATTCCTCCAATTATATGGGTGAAGAAACTGAGGCCCAGAGAGATTAAGTGACTTGTTCAAGGTAACTTAGAAAGTGTTGGAGCTATGATTCATTCAAACAGTTTGGTTTGACTTTAAAGATCATTCTCCTAAATACAGCTCTCTACATCCTCCTCAAGGAAGAGATACTTTCTTTGAGCTGGGGCCAAACCAACAACCAAAGGATACCTGTGGAATATGCTCTGTGGTCCTTTATTTGATCAGGTGGACTGCTCCTAACTGAGAGAAGTAAGGCTGATGCATGTAAAGCAATAAAATATTGCCCTCAAGAATATATGATGAAAACAGAGTATCTCATGTTTTTTCTGTGTCCTTTCAACCTTTCCTTAAAAATAATAGCAGCATCTCTTCAGTTTTTCCACATTATTCTAGTATAGAGAGAGTCAAGGCTAGTGTGACCTATGGAATAATTCCATTATCTTTTCAATTCCAGCTCAAAGTGCTGTGTGCTGTAGGAATAAATAAGACACAGTCCTCTCTATCCTCAAGGATACTGATAACCTCTGGGTCCTGTGGTTTTTCCCAGTGCAAGTAGTTACAGGTCTATTCTAACTCTGGTCCCTTTGGTAGCCAGTATTCTTCTAATTTTGAGTATTATACTAAAACTTCAAAGGAAGGGAAACATTTTCTTCCCCCAGAGGTAAACAGAAGCTACATTCTCTGGCATTATTGTATTGTGCATTTTATATTCTTTGGAATCTCATACCTGGGTTGATTTCTCCCCTCCACCACCAAGCTTTTCCTGTCCAACTGCTGCTTGTTCTTCAGGATCTTACTGTACGAAGCAGTTCCTGGTCACCCAGCCCATATTGATATCTCCATTCTAGAACAATTGGGCAGAATCAGCTTCGAGTCTCAGCTTATTGGCTGTGTATTGTATGTAAGTCAAGTCGTTTTGCCTCTCTGACCTTCTGTTTCCTTATAGAATGAGGAAAAACTTGTACCTACCTCAGGGAATTCAACTCAGTGTGATTGCACATGTGAGATACTTAACCCAGTGTCAGGCAAATAATAAATACTTAGTAAACAACAGCTATCATTATTATTATCATAATAGTCATCATCATCATTGCTATTAAATACAAATTTAGTCATCTCATTCTCTGGCTTATGTAACTTCACTGGCTCCCAGTTGCCTAAATAATCAAATCCAAACTTCTTAAGTTAGCGTTTATTATCCGGCTCCCACGTACTTTTGCACTCTTTTCCTCTATATGCTCTCTTTAATGTTCTCTTAATTCTTTGATTGCATACTATTAATGCTCCAACCCATCTGCCATGGTTCTCATTGTTTCTTAAAACTTCCAGGGTTTTAATTGTTTCAGGCCTTTATGGGTACTTTCCCATCTCTCAAAAATAGCTGTCTCCCATCCTGAAATGCCTCTGAATCCAGCTGTATAAGGTCTTTTCCAAATTTCTGTCATTCATTCATTCATTCATTCATTCATTCATTCATTTATTCAAGAAGTATATGTTGAATACCTACTGTGTATCAGGCCCTATCCTAGGTGCTGGGGCTTTAGCAGTGAACAAAACTTCATATAAAGGGATCAAAATCCCTCCTCACAGAACTTGCATTGCTAATCAGTTAATTTAAACAGTTCAGTTTAACAAACATTTGTTGTCTATCTACAATGTGCCCAATACTATGCTAAGCACTGAGGGCACAAAATTGAGTATAACTTAACCCCTAGCCTCAAGGGTGTAGTCTGGAGAAAGAAGACTTCTAAACAGATACTTTGCATGGATTGTGGTAGGAAGCCCAATAGAATTAAACCCAGGGTTTTGTGAAAGTACAAAAGAGGGGCACACAGTTCAATCATGGGAGAAAAAAAGAGTTTAGAGAAAGCTTTTCTGGAGGAAGTGATAGAACTGAGTCTTGAGGAAAGATGGAGTTTTTTTAGTAACAATTTTTTAATTTTTCAATTAGAGTTGGCATATAATATTATATTAGTTTATATATCAGGTATATAACACAGTGATCAGACATTTATATAACTTATGAAGTTATCACTCCATTAAATCTAGTACCCATCTGACACCATACATTGTTATTACAATTTTATTAACTATATTCCTTATGCTATACTTTACATCCCCATGACTATTTTGTAACTATAATTTGTACTTCTTAATTCCTTCCTCTTTTTCACATCCCGCCAACCCCCCTTTCCATCTGATAACCATCAAAATGGTCTCTGTATCTATGAGCTTGTTTCTGTTATTTGTTTATCTCGTGCTCTATATTCCACATATAAGTGAAATCATATGGCATCTGTCTTTCTCTATCAGACGTGCTCCACTCAGCAAAATACCCTCTAGGTCCATCCACGTTGTTGCAGATGGCAAGGTTTTCTTATGTTTTTATAGCTGAGTAATATTTCGGTCTATATATGTACCGCCTCTTCTTTATCCATTTATCCATTAATGGACACACAGATTTCTTCCATATCTTGGCTATTGTAAATAATGCTGCAATGAACATAAGGATTCACATGTCCCTTTGAAGTAGTTTTGAGTTTCTTCAGATAAATGCCCAGAAGTGGGATAACTGGGTCTTTCTTGTCCCTTGTTATAGCCTTTGTTTTAAAGTCTATTTTGTCTTGTATAAGCATTGCTACCCCAGCTTTTTTCCCCATTTTCATGAACTACCTTTTTCCATTCCTTTACTTTCAGTCTGTGTCTTTCAATCTGAAGTGAGTCTCTTGTAGGCAGCATATGTAAGGGTCTTGTTTTCTTATCCATTCAGCTACCCTACCTTTTGATCAGAACATTTAATCCACTTACATTGAAGTAATTGTTAGATGTGTAGTTATTGCCACTTTATTATTCATATTTCTGAAAATTTTTCCTTGTTCTTAAATCTCTCTAATATTTCTTGTAATACTGGTTTGGTGCTGATGAACTCCTTTAGCTTTTTCTAGTCTTGGAAGGGCTTTATCTGTCCTTCAATTCTAAATAATAGCTTTGCTGGGTGGAGTAATCTCAGTTGTAAGGTCCTTGCTTTTCATCCCTTTGAAAATTTTGTGCCAATCCCTTCTGGCCTGCAAAGTTCCTGTTGAGAAATCAGCTGATAGTCTTATGGGAGCTCCGTTGTGGGTAACTGCTTTTTTCTTGTTGCTTTCAGGATTCTCTCTTTATCTTTAACCTTTGTCATTTTCATGATGATGTATCTTGGTGTGGGTCTTTTGGGGTTCATCTTGTTTGGGACTCTGTACTTTCTGGGCTTTTATGTCTATTTTCTTCACCAGATTAGGGAAATTTTTTGTTATCATTTCTTCCAATATATAAGTCTTCATTTCCTTCTTCTCTCTCTTCTCCTTCTGGTATGCTTGATGTTGTCCCAGAGGCCCCTTAAACTATCTTCATTTTTATGGATTCCTTTTTCTTGTTGCTGATCTGATTGGGTATTTTCTGCTACTTCTATTTTTTACAGGATGCTCTTTTTTAATTTAAAAATTTTAATTGAAATATAATAGACAATGAGTTGATCATATTTACAGTATAAATTCAATGAGTTTTTTCCAATTATAACCAATATCCAATAATATATTATTTCAGGTGTACAGGTGTATAGCATAGTGATTAGAGATCTACACAGTTCACAAAGTGATCCTCCCATTAAATCTTGTACCCTCTAGCCCTTACATATTTATTACAATATTATTGACCATATTCCTATGCTACAGTTTATATCTTCATGACTATTTTGAAACTATCCATTTGTACTTCTTAATTCCTTTACCCTTTTTTCTGACCTCCCAATCCCCCTCCCATCTATTAACCCTTAAAATAGTCCCTGTATCTGAGTTTGTTTCCATTTTGTTGTTGCTTATTTTGTTCTTTAGATTCCACATGTATGTGAAATCATATGCCATTTTTCTTTCTCTGTCTGACTTCATTCTGTACAACACCTTCTAGGTCCATCCTGCAATATCTTTTTCCATCCCCTTACTTTTAGTCTATGTGTATCTTTTAATCTGAAGTGAGTCTCTTTTTAGGCAGCATACGTAAAGATCTTGTTTTCTTATCCATTCAGCCACCCTCTCTATTGATTGGAACCTTAATTCTTTTTCAGTTGAAGTACTTGTTAATAGATATGTAGTTATTGTCATTCTTTATTCATACTTCTGATACGTTTTTTTTTTTCTTTTTAAAAGAGTCCCTTAAACATTTCCTGTAATGTTAGCTTAGTGGCGATGAACTCCTTTAACTTTTTCTTGTCTGGGAAGCTCTTCATTTGTCCTTCTTATCTAAATGATAGCTTCACTGGATAAAGTAATCTTGGCCATAGATCCTGGGTTTTCATCATTTTGAATATTTTGTGCCAGGCCCTTCTGTCCTGTAGTTTCTTTTGAGAAATCAACTGCCAGTCTTATGGGTGCTCCCTTGTAGGTGACTAATTGTTTTTCTCTTGCTGCTTTTAAGATGCTCTCTTTGTATTTAACCTTTGGCATTTTAATTATAATGTGTTTTGGTGTGGGCCATCTTTTTCAGAACTGTGCCACTGGACACATACTACACAAAGCCACACTAATAATACCAGGAGACTTAGGACCTTTGCCTAGTACATAGAAATAGACACAAAAAGGCAGCCAAAATGGGAAGGCAAAGAAGCAGAAACCATATGAGAGAACAGAATAGAGCTCCAAGAAAAATAGAGTCAAGCCATCTATCAGCTGCAGAGTTCAAAATGCTGGTTATAAGGATGCTCAATGAACTTAAGGGAAGAGTAGACAAACTCAATGAGCAGTTTAACAAAGAGATTAAAAAAACATAAAAATAGAGATACAAATTATAAAAGCGAACCAGTCAGGAATGAAGAATACAATATCTGAGATGAAGCATGTATTAGAGGGAACCAATAGAGTGGATGAAGTGGAGGATCGAATCACCAATACAGAGGATGGGGTATCTGAGGACACCCAGTCAAAATGGCAACAAGAAAAAAGAATCCAAAATAATGAAGATAATATAAGAAGCCTATGGGATAATATCAAATGTAAGAAGTTGAAAACTATTTGATGAAATAATGATGGAAAACTTCCCTAATCTGGAGAAGGAAATAGACATACAACATCAGGAAGCCCAGAGTGTACCTTATCTTTTAAATCACTGATTTGATCTTCTGCTTCATCTAATCTACTGTTAATTCTTTCTATGGTATTTATTTCAGTGATTGTATTCACTTCTGACTTGTTCCTTTTTATGTTTTCTATCTATTTGTTAACGTTCTCACTGAGTTCATCTCCCCTAAGTTCACTGAGCATCCTTATAACCAGTGTTTTGAACTCTGCATCCGGTAGATTGCTTGTCTCTGTTTTGTTTATTCCTTTTCTGGAGCTTTGTCCTGTTCTTTCATTCAGGACATGTTTCTTTGTCTCATCATTTTGGCTGCCTTCCTGTGTTTGTTTCTATGTATCAGGTTGGGCTCCAATGTCTCCTGGTTTTGATAGAGTAAACTTATGTAGTAGGTATCCTCTGGGGTGCAGTGGCACAGTATCCTTGATTACCTGAGCTCAGTGCTCCAGGTGCATCCCTTGTATGGGTTCTATGTGCCTTCCTGTTGTAGTGAGCCTTGGTTGCTGTTTGCATGTTAGTGTGGCTGACTGGTTGTGAGTACTGGCTGTTGACTACAGTGGAGGAGCTGTTGTGCAGGGGCAACCCTACAGAGCAAGATTCACTTTAGCATGTCTCTGGTGCCTGCTTAGTCTGCCCTCCAGGTTGTAGTCTTTGGTGCTCTGACTGGTCCAAAGCCAGCCCTTGGCCTCCTGGGAGGGGCAAAACCTGTGCACTGCCCAGGGAAACCTGGCATGAGCCACCAAGCAATCTGCAGATGGCCACCACCCAAGCTGGGCTTACAGGTACCTCTAGAGGCCAAGCTGAAAACTGAGGTCAACTGCCACTGGTGCTGGGCTTGGGGCTGCTCAGCAAGAGGTATAGGGCATGCCGAGGCCAGTTGTTGCTTATTTAAGCTTTGTGAACCCTTGAGAGATTTTAGGAAATTTCAAAGCATTAGTCAAGACAGACCATTTATATGGAAAATCCACTGGAGGGCTAGGGTGGCCTGCAAGTTGGGTGAGGTGGAGTTTAAGGTAGTCACCAGGACAAAGTGACCAGTGTTAGCCATGTTGATGGAGACTCAGATATGGTGGTCAGCTGTCTGCATGGTGTGTGAGGGGAGGGCTTCTGCCAGCACTTTTGTCTGGAAGAAAGCTGCCCCTCCAGCCCTCACTCTGAAGCCTAGACAACTCAGTTCCTCCCCATATGTCCTCGGTGCCTTTAAACTGCTTCCCCAGCACTGGAGCTCAGAACAAGCGAGTCCATCAGCGAGTAAGTCCATGCATGGGCCCTTTAAGAGGAATGCCTGGGATTCCAGCTTCCCTCCGCCTCACTCAGCTACAATCTCTACTAGTTTTCACAGTCAGATGTTGTGGGGACTTCTCTTCCTGGCACTGGAACCCTGGACTGGGGATCCTGGTGTGGGTCTAGGACCCCTCGCTCCTCCAGAGGAACCTTTGCAGCTGAGATAGCCCTCCCAATTTTTAACCACCACATACAGATGTGGGACTGGCCATTCTGCATCTCTGCCCCTCCTACTAGTCTTGAGGTGGCCTCTTCTGTATGTACCTAGTTGTAGGACTTCTGTTTAGCTAGACTTCATGTGACTCCTAATGGTGGCTACTCTATAGTTTAGTTGTAATTTTGATGTGGTCATGAGGGGAGGCAGGCACAGAATTTACCTACTCCACCATCTTGACCAGACCATTGAAAGAAGACTGAGTCTTAAAGTAAGAAGGTAGAAATGACAAGCCAAGCAAGGTGTGTGGTGTATGGCGATCCATAGGTAATTTTGTGTTGCTGAATTTTAAAATTCAGGGCACAGGATGACAGGAGCAAGGTTGAAAGAAGTAGGCCAAGACCTGATCCTGGAGGGCATTCTGTGCTAACACGAAGGAGCTGAAATTTTTATCATATATAGTTGTTTTCAAACATTGACGTGCATCACATTCACTTGTGGAACTTACTTAAAACCAATTAAAACTAATAAATTTGATGCCTAGGGCCCATCCCAGAGCCCATGAATTAGAATCTTTGCTGATCTGTATTTTTAATAGCTCAAAAATTTTCTGATACACTCCAAAATTTGAGTACTTTTGCAATGGGGAGTTATTAAAGGTTTGTTAGTAAGGGCATGACAATAAAATTTATGTTTTGGAAACATCACAATCACTCTGACAGAGCAGAGAATGGATTTACGAGGGAGACTGGAGGTAGAGAGACAAGCCAGGAGTCACTTTTCTAGATGAGAGATGACGAGAGTGTGACTTAAGACCTAGTGGCTGTGGAGATAAGCAGATGGAGATGAATTAAAAAAACTATTAAGTAGTTGAAATTTGCTAGTCTTGGTGACTGATAAAATGTAGATACAAAAGAGGAAGGAGTTAGGGATCATTTACAGGTCTCTGACTGTGATCTCTATATAAATAGTGACATGTAGTATAGCCACCAACTGAGATTGTTCCCTACAAGAAGGGCCCCTTTTCGATCCTTTACATTACCTGGAATTGCAAGGTCCAGAGAAAGTGCTTAATGAGTACTGAATCAAATGTGACTGAAGAGAGTCAAGGCACCCAAGACCTTTTTCTTCAAAAAAGCTTTCTCTTCATTCCTTTATGCAATGGCTTTAATTCCAACTTTAGGAAAATCTTTTTTTCTGCATGCCTTATTTACTGCTGCAAATTCTGAAATTAAAGTGTATTGGAATTTAGCTCCCACAGTAGCCATGTAAAGACTTTTTAAAGGTTTGTTTATATTGAGTAGAATGTTTTTTGATAGGCCTGTAATGATAGTAACTTACCTCTTATGCTCGATTTGCTGTGTCCCAATAGATTTGATATGTTGTACGATTATCATTTGTTTCTATGTATCTCTTGATCTCTTTTTATTTCTTCTCTGACCCAGTTATTCTTCAGTAGCATGTTGTTTAATCTCCATGTATTTGTGGTTCTTTCTGATTTCTTTTTACAGTTGATCTCTAGTTTCAGAGCATTATGATTAGAGAATATGGTTGGTATGATTTCAACCCTTTATATCAACCCTTTCAATCTTTTATATCTGTGTCCTAGTATGTGGTCAGTCCTTGAGAATGTTCTATGCACACTAGAAAATAATGTATAAGCAACTGTTTGGGGATGAAAGGCTCTGTAAATGTCAATTATGTCCAGTTGGTCCAATGTGTCATTTAAGGATGTTATTTCCTTACTGATTTTCTGTTTGAATGATCTGTTCATATCCAACAGTGGGGACTTAGGTCCCCCACTATGATAGTGTCTGTTTCTCCCTTTAGTTCTGTTAGTAATTGCTTTATAGATTTCAGAGCTCCCTGATTGGGAACATAGATATTAAGAACATAGGTATATCTTCTTGGTGCATGATTCCCTTTATCATTATGAAGTGTCTCTCAATATCTTTCTTTATCTTTTTCATTTTGAAGTCTATTTCATTCAATAATAGTACTGCTACTCCCACTTTTCTCTGAATGCCATCTGCTTTAAATATAATTTTCCATTCTTTCGCTTGGAGTCTATATTTGTCTTTGGAACTGAGATGTATCTCCTGGAGGCAGCATATGGTTGGCTTTTGTTTTGTAATCCAATCTGCAACTCTGTGCCTTTTTATTGGTGAGTTCAATCCATTTACATTTAGGGTAATTATTGAAATATGAGGTCTTCTTATAGCCATTTTTTCTTTTGCTTTCGGGTAGCTCGGTATTTCCATTTTTTCCTTATCCTTGTGTGTCTGTTTTTTATTTTTTATTATTTTGTTTGGGTTTTGTGGGTTTTCCCTCTGGTCCTTCTTGTTTTATGTTATATACTTCAGTTCTGAATCTTTGGCATGTGGTTACCATCATGAATATGTAAAGGAATATGTAAAGGTATACAGTCATCCATTTTCTTCTGCATGTGCCTTATCTCCATTCTCCTTAGCGAATTTGGATCTTTGAATACTCCCCTTTTCAGTCATTGTTGTCTCAGTTTGTCCCTATGTACGCTGAACATTCATTACTATCTTGCTATAGCAATTCTCTTCTTATTGTTTAAGCTTATAATGCCTTGTTCTTAGTAAGGGTTGCACTCCTCTGCTTCTATTTGCCTGATAGTCCCCTTACTCCTAATTATATATATATTTTTTGTCATTTTGTTTTAGGTGAGCTGTCCCCTTTCAGTATTTCCTATAGTGTAGGCCTCATAGTGGAGAATTTCCTCAATTTTTGTTTGTCTGCAGAGGTCTTTATTTATCTTTCATATCTAAAGGAGAGCTTAGCTGGATACATTATTCTTGGCTGGTAGTTCCTTTCATCTAATAGGTTGAATATTTGACTCCACTCCTTTCTGGCTTGTAAGGTTTGTGCTGAGAAGTCCAACGATAATCTAATGAGTTTTCCTTTATAGGTTACTGTCTTCTTTTCCCTGGCTGCCCTGAGAATTCTTTCTTTGTCATTGAGTTTTGATAATTTTAATACAATATGTCTTGGTGAAAGCCTTTTGGGGTTGAGGTAATTGGGTGTTCTGTTGACTTCTTAAATTCCAAGCTCCAGTTCATTCTTTAGATTTGGGAAATTTTCATCAACTATTTGTCTGAAAATGCTTTCTAATCCCTGCTCCTTTTCCTCCCCTTCGATAATGCCTATTATTCTTATGTTTCCTCTCCTGATGGTATCAGCTAGTTCTTGTATTTCTCTTTCATTAATTTTCATTCTCCTTCTGATTTATTTCTAGATTTCTGAGTTCGATATTACTGATCCTTTCCTCCATTAAGTTGACTTTATTTCCCAAGCTTGCTATTTACTTTTTCATCTCTTTCAGTGTGTTCTTCATCTCTAGAAGTTCTATTCTTTTTTTTTTTTTTTTAGGGTTTCAATCTCCTTGCTAAAGAACTCATTCTGCTCATCTAGTTGTTTTTTTTTTTTCAGTTCTTGGAGTTGTTGATATGACTCGTTTCAGATCTCACTGAGTTTTTTCAGAAGTACCATCTTGAATTCTCTGTCATTTAAGTCACATATTTCTATGCCTGTAAGCTTATTTTCTGGAGATTTTTCTCTTTCTTTCTGAGATGCCTTGTCACCTTGGTCGTTCATGGTGTTTAATGGACTATTTCTCTGCCTGGGCATTAATTGAAATGAGTTCTGCTTTTTTCCCAGAAAAAAATATTTATTATATAATGGTCTCTGTTGCAAAGAAGGCATTTTTTCTTTTGGTTTCCAATAGGTGGTATCTAAGCCTCTTGGATCCCTGCTTCATAAAAAGTCTTAATAATGCCTTTTTTTTTTCCTTACAGATATTCAATCACACTTGCTACTCTCAGTCACAATCTCTGTCAGTGTTAGTGACAGTTTTGGTAGCGTTTGCTCAGATTCCCCTAGGGCTCATGGTGTTCAGTCTCAGAGGAAATGGGGGAAAGACCCTCTGGGTTGGGCGTTGAGTACTGCGGCTCATCCTCGTGTTTTATAACCATGGCTGGTAACAATCAACTATTGTTTCTCTGCCATCCCTGCTTCTTTGCTGTCCCCACTTCTCTGCTTTCTGCTTTGAAACCTGGGCACTGCTTCTGTCCACATGGAGTTCACAGCTGTCAGGCAGGACTGTTTATGAAACAGGCCACACATTTACCCCTTTCCCTCTTCTTGCAGGGAGCTCCAGCTGCGAGAGACAACTTCTGTTTCTCCCAGTCTACCGCCGGACTCCTGGAGTTCTGACCTGTGGTAACTCTTATGTTCAGATCCCACACTCAGTCGTGCTGGTGTGCAGTTTGAGTGTTTTTTGTTGAGTTTTAGATGTTCAACTTATCGTTGTTTCAAGGGAAGAGATCTGGGGACTTCTCTCACTCTGCCTTGTTTCTCACAATATCCTAGGATTTTGATTTAGATGACAGCTATACACCTGTAATTTTCTGACCCTTTGAAGGTGTTGGATTGAGAAAAGCAAGCTAAACTAATAATAGGTATTTTTATCCCCATTTTTCAGCTGAGAAAATAGACTTGACAAGATTGTCACCTGTCCATGATGAGACAGCTAGTAACCAACAGAGTAGATTTGTGTCACCCCAGAGCACACAGTCTTAGTCAGTGTACCACACTGACTCTTGACAAAGAGAGTTGAAGGGTGAGAAGGAAGTGGAATGATGGTATATTGAATAGAAAATTATTCTAAGTTGGAAACTGGCAAAGAAAAAGGTACCAGACCCTGCCTAATGCTTTCTGTGATCTTGTTATTAAGATGTTTTTCCAGATGATGGAATTTTCTTGGGGGCCACATTAGATTGTGGGATCTAGAAATCCTATTAGAGTTTTCATTGATTAAGTCACTGAACCTTATTACCATCTGAATTTTTTTTATAATATGAACATCAATGAAATTCTATGTTAAAGAAAAATTTCTCCATAATATCACCTTAAAATATAAAGTTATCTTATTTTGTCCGTGCTCTGCTCTGTCTAGTCCATGAGTTTAAGCTTATGCAACATTCACATTGGTGTGATGCCTGGCAGTTGCTTAAGGACTGGCTTTTTTCACCTAATAAACTCCATATTTGAAAGATTGCCCCAGGCTGCTATATAGTCTTTATATTTGTCTTGTAAATTTTATTTTTAATTTTAAAAATTAATTTACTTAAAATTATCATTGACATACAGTATTATATTAGTTTCAGGTGTACAACATAGTGATTCAACATTTTTGTATCTTACAAAGTCATCGCCACAGTGAGTCTACCATGTATTTGTCATTTTTGATGACTATCTTATTTCATTGAGTAATCTATCCTTTAGCTAGTCATCTATTTGGGGGCATTCAGTTTGTTTGTAATTTTTCAATATTATAAATCATAGTATTATGAACTCTTTTTGCATGTAATTTTTTCTTCTATGGAGTCATTTCTTTAGGGTAAATCCACAGAAATGGGACATTTTCCAATTTTTATAATACAAAACTTTGATTTAGAAAACCAATATATGCTCTGAGTATGCAAGTACATAGTCCTGCTTTTGCTATGTAAAATGATAATGGTTATTTACATTTTCTAAATAGAAGCAAGTTATATAAAGTATACTGTATTAAAAATTAGCCTTGGACCTCTTTGTATCTTTTTGAAATAGAGAACTTAAGCTACCGATTTTAATTTTTTTGCTTTGGTTAAAGACCTGCAGCATTCAATCAAATGAATTCTCACACTCTTTCACAGATGACCGCCTCCAACCCTGCTGCTCATCTTCTTTGCTCAGTAAAAATGCCTGGTAATTTTTATTTGATAATTTACAAGTCTTGAGATTTAGAGAATCAGTAGTCCACCTCAAAGCTGACATGTTTTGTGTTTTTGCGATAGCTACTTTGATTTGCTATAGGGTCTGGTTAACAAAGATGTTTTTCATTTTGTTTCAGGGACAGTTGGGTTTTTTTTCCCCCTGCTTCTGGTTTATTACTAAAATCTACAATACAGTGAAAGTGGATTAAAGAATGTTCCCAAAGGCTTCCAAGCACATCACTCTTGATTTTGAATGTCTATATCAATATGAACATCCGTACAGAATTATACGTATGCTTCCAATTACATGTTTTAAATATATATCAATTTAAAATCTCATTGACTAGCCTCAATTTGTATGACACAAAATACTGATTGTATGGAAAAAAAATAGGTTGGGAAACAGGTTTATTCTAAGTCATATTTTTCTAAAAAGTTACCATAAAAGGGTTTAATTTAAAGCAAATTAGAGCAAGGTAGGCATATTTCTTTAAAAAGTTAAAGTTGAATACACTGATTTTTCTGATGAAAAAATTTCCCTCCTTTTCTCCCTCATTTATTTAAAACATGAGAACTACTGTGAAATAAATCTTAGGTAAAATGTGAATTTTTCTCATTTGAGTTTATTGTACAAACTATATTACACCTTTGGATCTGGATGATCATTTTTTAAAAATGTACATTGGTTTAAGAGTTTATGAAATACCAGATACTGCTTGCTGACTTACTCCTAAATTAAATTTCACATTTCTGTTTGTTGGTTGTCTTTTGCTGTTTGCTATCCTTTGGAGGGTGAGAATGTTCAAGTTTGACATAAGTTATGTGTGGACAAATCTTTGGAGTCAATTTTTTTGGATTTATTTGTTTCAACTAAACAGTAATCAGGTGTCACAACTTCAGAAATATTGGAAATTTGTATTGCAAGTATTTTTCAAGCTTGCAGTTTAGGGGGAGCAGTCATGAAAATCATATATTTTCTGTGATAAATTTTATTGATAAATATTGGTCTTATCGAGAAAAACATTTGAAAACTATGTTACCCCACAATTCATGAACATTCTCAAAACCATCCTTAATCTGAGGAATACTTGTTTGTATGTGCAGGGATCAAAGAGGTAGTGTTGCCCTTGAAAGGGAGCTTGGAATGAGGAGGCACAGGTTCAGAGAGGTGCATTCTGAAAGAGAGTGGGAAAGAAAGTAGGAGTTGACTAGTTACTTCATGGAAGAAGAAAATAATGCACCAGCCAGTAGTATGCCTTTGTCTGTATTGGAAGGATCAGGGCTAAGGACTGGTGGCACAGAGGCCTAGGGTCTGGACCTAGATGGTGGAATAGGGAGTGGCTAAAGAAGGTCAAAGGTGGCTCTCAACAGTGAATTTTCAGATCCTCTCAATGGTCTCCAATTCAGTCTCATAATCTAAGCCCTGCCCGAGAGGAGTAACTGCTATTATGAGATTTAATGGAACCAATTCCATTCTCCTCTAAATACACTGAACCTAAGTTGTGTTATAGTGAGGTTCCAGGGACTCTTTTCCCATCATGTTTGCTGCCTGATAGTTTTATATGAGCTCACAAGACCTCTTATTTACATTGATGATAGTTTGCTAGAAAGACAAATTTATTTCTGCAGCAGGAAAACGTCATCCATTGCCTGGATGGTGTTCATAGATTAAGGTGAAGGCAGCTGCATGTAATTCTCCTGGCAGCCATCTTTGAACATCGCAAAATACACTGTATAAGTCAGTATTTAGCTTGATTTTGGAGTGATAAATGGAGAAGAGCACTTTACTTTGATTAAAATAGAGATGGATAGCCCCCTGAGCCTCCGAGTGTGGACTCATGGATGCCCTTTAGAAGCGTGAGGCATGCAGTTCCTTGCACCACTGCTGATAGATTACCAGAAGAGCTACTAGTAGGTCAAGCACATCAACTTAATAGGAAATAGTAGGCTTTTAGGTTTTAGACATATTTGTCTATCTCATTTGTGCCCTGTGTTTTCCTATGCCATGGCTGGTGTTAGAGATATAACCATTTTTTGAAACTGGGGCTTGAGGGAGCATGCTTCTGCCCTCCTATTCTATAAATTCTGGTAAGTTAGGGCTGAACTGAGGTGGGTGTGGGTGTGGCTGAATTGTGCTGAGGGAGATGTCCTCGCCTGAGAGGGGCAGGAGCCCAGTGGGGGCAACCCAGGAGACGGATAGTACCATTTCCTAAAAGCAATGACTATTCACTCCCCTCCCCCTGCTCAAACCTTTCTGCCTTGAGAATAAAGACTGGCACTTGGGAGCCCCACAACCAGCTGGCCCTATTTTCACTTAGCCCACCCTATCCTCACTTTGAAATTCTTTTAATTCATAGAGGTCTAGGTAAATGCCCCTCTTCCAGGAAGCCCATCTGGATGACTGCCCCATCCCACTGCATATTCCTTATATTGAATAGCACAATGTGAAATATTGGAACCCATATATTTTATTCTACTGTGTAATACAGTTAGTTTATCCCCTGTTTCTTCTGTTTAAGCAAAAGAGAAGGGATAGAGACCTAGTTATGTGTCTCCGTCGCTATTTTCACACAGAGCTCTGCATAAAAACCAGATACACACATTAAAAGTAGACTTTATTTAGCATATTTAAGAAGATTTACCAAGGACAGATTAACAGCACCTATTTAAGAAACACAAACATTACTTAATAATATTTAGTTAAACCACAAACATCAATCTCTCTGTATTTCCATGTAGGAGTCCATTATTCCTGTCCAGCAAAAAACTGTGTTATAACTATTTTAGAAAGGCTCTGATTAAAGCCAACCAATATATGAAACCTTGTCCTTGGGCAGAGTCTCCGAGACTACCGACCCATGTAACAGTATTGATTTATGAATTTGATTGGGATGTGAAGAGGTTTCTCATCTTTCTTGGTGGAGGAAGAGGATAAAGCCCATCCTTTTTGTGCACCTGAAGGTAAGTTGTGCCAATGGGAACTTGGGCCCAGGATTATAGTTTGGCAATCCTTTAAAAAGGCACTTTTGAATTACAATGTTTTTATAAAGAGAAAAGAAAAAATTTAAATCTAAAATTTAAAATATTAGAACTATTTATTGACTGAATGCATTTTTGTACTTTTTCAGTCTCAAAGCAGCACAAAATTTGGTTTTAAAGGCAGTTTTAGAAGTTGTTTAATGAGGGTATATGTATATATATAGTTTTCTAGTTCTAATATTTTTATTCTTAAAATATAATAAATTCATCTTACAGTTCTCTTTTCATGTCTGATGCAAATGCTATTGATAATGATTTTAATTCTTAAACACCTTGGCTGTGACCCCTGGAGGAGTCCCACTACCTCTTTATCTATTTATCTATCCATGTTCTATCTTATCTCTCAGGCAACCAATAAAAGAAGAAAAAAAAAAACAAGAGCAGCCTTTTTAGGGTTTTTGGTACTGCTCTAGGAAGGCAGGGATGGTCACAATATAGATCTACTAAATGCAAATCCTGTCAGTTCATATTCAGGTACTAGTTGAGTCTTGAGGGTACAATATTCTTTTTATCCTGCCAACAGGACTCCAATGGCTCATCCTGGAGTCTTTTCTCTTTAAGGAGGAAAGGATTGCCTTTTATGATTTTATTCTATACATCCAGTCAATGGAAAACAGGCATACCAGTGCCAAGTGTCTTGTGGAGAACTGCCAGCAAGGACTTCAGCCAAGATAATTAGTTCACATTAATGACCAATTGAATAAGTTTCCACCTGTCATAGACTGTACCAGGGATTTAAGGAATGAAAGGCACCACTTCCTGCCACTCCACTTTGGAGCCATTTTATACACCCGGTAGTATACTTTAAACATACAAAATTTTAAATAAATGACTATGTTCTACTTCAGAAATTGACCAAAGTGTGGGTCACACATAGAATTCTGCATGCATTTTATTAACTAACTTTACATGTAAATACTACCTATTTTCGAGGATGACACTATCTACTAACACATACAGTCTAATATCTAGCACCTTATCTCCAAGCACACTTATATTTTATATATAGTTATAGCTTACATTTAGGAGAATTACTACAGAAAGGAATACACCACTGAAATAGACAAAAATACCAAACTTTTAACATTAAAGCTGTAGCACAGATGAAGAAAGAGGAAATCCACTCAACTTTGAAGCACCAAACTGAACCCAATTTCGTTTGTATCTATATTTTAGAATGAGAGAGACCCAGTAATAAATCCTGAGACATTGCAAACCTCTTGTAAGTGCACAAATTACTGTGTTTTCCCCCTGATGTGTGTACTTTGAGATATGAGAGCTTTGGGAGGCAATGATGGAAACATTTGACTTCTATTGGCAACTTTCATTTACCTTATTCTACTTAGCAAAGAGGGATGGACTTGCCAGTGACCTGGCAATCAGTGGCCAAGTTCTAAGGATTTTAGCTTTCCTATTTCTTCTTTCAGCCAATCTTGTTGCTTTTAGCAGAAGACTGCTGTAAGTAACTGGACAGATATATGACAAGGGTTTCTTTTCTTTTTGAGTTTTAGATTATGGTCTGCTGTTTGCAGCTTATTGCTTCTGTCTCCTCATGCCTAAACTTGAAGGGGCTTTGAGGGAGTCAAGAACACCCATCTGGACCATAGAAAATGAGAGAGACAGAGATAAGGAGGGAGAGGGTTAAAAGACATGACTGACCAGATTTTCTCTCCTTATCTTGGTAACTGGCTCACAGCCAACTCTTTCTTTAATCTTTTGTCTGCTCTAGAAAGAAAAGACATTTTGCTTAGAGAAGCCTCTCCTGACAGCATGGGGTTGGTCTTAAAGAGGAATAAAACAAAAAAGACATGTGAGGAAAACAATTCTTTTGATTTTTTTTCCCTCAAAATATGGGGGAGGGCGGTTATGAGAAAAAATACAATACAGTAATTTAAATTGTTCCTCTCTTTGTTTTATCCCAACAGCCTCTGAGGGTTTTATCTTGGAGAGTTCAAATTATCAGATGCATAATTTTTCTCTTCCAAATGGCATATTTCCGACATTTTAAAGAGCATTTTGGCAAAGTCTAAGAAAGCCTAGTTTAATCTTATAAATTAATTTTCAGATAGTATGAAAAAAATCTTTTGAAGTAACTTTACCTAGCTTAATTGGCTAATTATATATAAAATAAAGTAATGTTAGGGACCTTATAATGTTAGGCACCTTTTATAGGTAAAGGATATTTTTAGTGTTTTTTTTTTAATTTTTTTGCTGATATAATTGGACAGTACCTACAGGATTGAATGTGCCTCCCAAAGATGTGTTGTATTGGGTGCTTTTTGAAATAAGAAATGAGGTACTTACTTTCTCCTAAATTATAAAATGGCACTTTTCCTTACCTGTTGAATTTGAAGTAGGTATCCTATCATCTCTAAATTGAATTGGAGTTGAGGAAGAGACAGAAAAATACCTGTTACTGCTGATCACTCCTATGGTTTACTTCTCTCCTTCCTTGCTTCCATAAGCCCTGGGTCCCTGTGAATCTGTCAGCTCTGGGTTTAGAGGGGATGAATTGGAGTGAGTGAGCATACAGAGCTTTAAATAAGGGGTATTCTTGAAGGGCCAGCACAGCAGGGGGTGGGGAAGTGAGGCAGGTGAAGGCAGTGGGCAGGAGGTAGGCAGGGAGCTGGAAGTACAGAGGACTATGCAGCAGCTGGTATTCATGGTGCCATATAGAAGATGGACCCTCGCATCACAAAAGTCACAGAAGCCCAGGGCTTTCTCCTTATTACAGCCTTCCTAAGCTTGTTGGTGTGTTAAAGCACCTGTGACTCCTTGGCAAACTAGATCCTCTATTATTCTAAAATAAGGAAATCATTAAACTGGAAATCACATCATTTCAAAGTCTGGTTTGTCTGGCCTCTGTACTTTAATGGGATTTTTACTGCATACATGAAGTGATCTTGGTGAAAAAAAAATATGTCCTTTAAAAACATTTAGGGAAAGCTATTGCACATGAGGATCTGTGAGGCTAATGATGACTTTTTTGTGTGGGCTTTCAAATTTTCAAATGACAAAACAGTATGTGCAGTAAAATCTCATTAAGTTGATAGTGTTTTATTCAAAATAGCTCAAAATTTGAAGCAGTTGCCATCTCTAAGATAACTAGAGGCCCTATTGTTCGTTCATTAAGAAGAAAATATCAGCAAAGCTGAATGCTCTTAATTCAAAGGTCCTCTTTTCCAGTCTCCTAGTTTGAACAGGTTTTTACCTTTGAAAAAATCCAATTTAACATAAGAATGGACAATGACTAAAATAGGGAAAAGAGGAACTTTAAAAAAGGATATCAGTGAGTCTTAGTGCCCTGGAGAATACTGTGTGTACTGTTAAATTAACTTACCACATTCGTACAGGTCTGGTCCCAGTTTGATTTGGGATTTTGGCAAACAATTTTCTCTGATACACTTTGAAGGGGTTGAGCTTTAAAAATAAAACAAGAAGTTCAGTTTCAACAAAATATTTGGAGACACTTATGTTTGAAATCCTGTTTCCTACTCAGGTAAGCATTTCTATTCAAAAAGCAGGCTATAGCTACCTTGAATTCCTTCAACCATTCAGATCTTTAAGGCAATACCTCTCTTCCCATTAAAGGATTGGTCACATAGGTCTTTACCCAGACATCTTTTGAGGATAGGCCAATATGAGACTTTGGCAATAAATTGGTATAATAAATTTATAACTATTAATTTACTTTATATATATTTCTGTAGAGAAAATAAATGATTATGCAAGGGTAAACTTCAGCCCCCATATCTTGTCTGAATTACCACAAGTTCCAAATTAATGGGATTAGAATTCATAAGATTTTCATGGACATAGATCAGCTCAATATTATTTGGGTCTCTCCCCTCTTCTTTGCTAAATTCTGAATATGGCAATCCCAAATTCCCATGCAGACTTATTCACAGCTCAAATACACTGCTGTTTACCTTTCCTTTTTGAGAAGCTCATGTTGGAATCTGTGAGGAGGGAGAGATAAATAAAAAATAAAAAAGCTGGGCATTTGTATGAATGAAATTTGAGTTCTAATATAGACTTGGTAATCACACAAAAATGAGGCTAAACTCTGAATATGGCCATCATTATGTACAACCACCTGATTAACTATTTTTCAACCAAATACTCCCTCCTCTTCCTCCACCCATATTTATATTGGATTTCTGCATGAACAGTTGTTTGGCCATAGAATTATTTTATTTATCTTCAAGAAGATCAAAAAACTGTCGTGACCATTTTTTGGTTCCATGGTATTTGATCAAGTCAATATGGTGTGATCTCAGAAATACATAGGTGTATCCCTACCCAAAGTAATTTCAGGGTTTGAGATTTGAAAACTCTTCCACTGTATTGACCTTAGGGATAGTTTGGATATTGTAAAGGTTTTCACAAAGTGATATATTTCAACAGCAATAATTTGGCTATGTCCGAACTGAATGCTTTTAGTATCATGTAGAATAGGTCAAATGCTTGCCAGGTATTGTGAAGCCATCCTGTCTGTTATTTCTGGCTCTCTTATATTTCTCTCCCATATCTGCAGAGAACTTAAAGGCTTTAGAGAGAGCCACAGGTAGAAAAGACACATGCATGTACCTGGTGAAAGGAAAATGTTTGTTCTACCTTACTTGCCTCCATGTGGAGATCATATTATCTATGACCTCATGGACACTAAAGAGGTTGCTAATGGCACATCACTCTTGACCGTCATTGTGAGTTTTGCAGGACTTTGGCCACTTCTAGTTGATTTTTTTTGGAAATACTGTTTGGCCAAAAGGCCTATTTAACACCCCCCTCCCCCCAACATGTGACTGGTAGAGGAGATTTGGAGGATTCCAGTGAGCATCCCAATTCAATCACAAAGAGAAACTGTAAAATAGTGGTATAATTTCTGCCCCACTATTATTCAAATAGATGACAGAAAATAGTTTAGTGTCAATTGACAATTTTCCATTTGTATGGAATGACCTTGGTCCCAGGGTTTTATAGAAAAAAGTAAACTGTTTAGCCCCATAGATGTGTGTTATTTCTCTATATTCTCCCTTGGACTCACTTCTTATTTCAAACATGCCCTATTATCCTCTTCTGCTTTTCTGGATCCCTGTAGAAGACCTAGAAACCTTGGTATTTTAACTACACAATGCCTTTGTCTTAGTTTCCACAATAGTCTTTGTACCAAATTGTAGGTCGCATATGTTGATCTATCAGTCAGTCAGGTTCTGCTTCTTGGGCTCCATGAATGATTTGGTCCATTGCTTTTCTTTCAGTTGGATATAGGCTGTAGCCTTTTCTCATGAGCTCTTGACCTGAGAGCCAAAAAATCGTTAAGTTCATAGTCATCACCTTCCTTTTTTCTCAAAGTGAAAGCTGACACATTGTAGTTCTGGGGAGACAGACAGAACACCAAGTACAGGTCCAAAATGGATAGCCCTTGTTGCTTTAAGAAATTTAGAGCCTAATAATTTTGGGGAGGGGGAATTTTAGTCAGAATCCTCAAGTCCATGCTTTGAGGGACACACTTTTAAGAGAAGACTCCCATTCCTACCTCATCTATATATTTATCTACCTTGTGGTGAGAAGGTTGTGTGCAACATCTTTGCCTGGAATGGTATAGGTTGGCATTAATGGGATTGTATGTGGTCATTTAAATGAAATCTGTTCCTGTTTTCTGCATTGCAAACAGTTCAAGATTTGCCTTAGAAATCACTTCAAGGGGAAGTGGCAGAATCATGAGAAGGAACAGTCTTGCCTTCAGTCCCACCCTCTGTGCCGGCTTCAGTCCCAGGCAGGTCTGGGTGGCTGTCTTCTTTTGGGGGCTTTTCCTTGCAGAAAAACTTCTTCAGCATATCCTGAATTTCCTTCTTGATGGTCTTGTGCATATACCCATAGATGTAGGGATGGATGCAGCACTGCAGGAAGAAAAGCCAAATTATTATGGTGATCACCCACTGGGGTACCTTGGTTTGGACATCCACCCACACAGCCAGGACTGCTAGAAAGCAGTAGGGCCCCAGGGATAGCACGTAGGAGAAAATGATGAGGAAGATCACTTTAGCAGCTTTGCACTCATAGCACCTGGGCAGAGGATTGTCATTACTGTTTCGACGACTTGGTGGGAGACTCTCTGAGATGTTCACTGCCTCGATGTCATCCTCACTGAAATTGATGTCATCCTCATCAAACTCTATGTCATCTTCACCCAAGTCAATGTTGCACTGGTTGACCTCTATGCGGCCCTTGTTTGCTTTCATGCCGCTCTCAATTTTGGTGCTGCCTTCCTTACCCTCCATGCTGCCGTTGCTGGCTACCAAGCTGCTTTCTCTGACCTCCTTGATGCCTTTGGCTTCCAAGCTACCCTCATTGTTCCCGATGCTCCCTTTCTTGGCCATTGTGCTGCCATCCTTGGCTTTCATGCTGCCCTCCTTGGCCTTGAGCTCACCTTCATTCTGGCCGTGGAACCCGCTCTCACCATAGAACTCTTCCTTCTTCCCTCCCTCTTCATCCTCATGCTCTACATGGTCCTTGGCTCGAACCTCCAAGCTGTGGCTCTTCACATTGTACAGAAGAGCATGCTGCCGTTGGGCTGCACTAAACACCACAGAGTAGCAGGCAATCATGACAACCAGTGGAATGATGATAAAAGACACCACGCTGAGAATGGTGTAGCTGGGACTGGCCCCCCAGATCATGGAGCAGAGGGCATTGCGCTCGTCAAAGGCAGCCTGGCCCCAGCCATAGAGTGGAGGTGTGCTCTGCAGGATGGCCACGATCCAGGTGCCATAGAGGAGCATGTAACCCCGGCGCGGAGTCATCTTAGAAGGGTAGGAGAGAGGGTGGATGATGGACAGGTAGCGATCCACAGACACCACGACGATGGTGTTGACACTGGCAAAGGCGAACAGGTGAGTGAGGCTAATCAGAGCCGTACAGAAGTGGCTGTTGAGGGGCCAGAAGAGAGGCACGGAGGCAGCCACTACCCAGGGGGCCACGAGTGAAACTTGCAGCAGATCAGTGACCAGGAGGTTAAAGATGAAGCGGTTGGTCACCTGTAGCATCTGCGGCTTGCGCTGCAACACAAGGGCCAACACTATGTTGCCGACCAGTGAGGCGGTGAGGAAGATGAGCAGCACGCTGGAGCGGATGATGCCGTGAACCAGGCTGATGGGCATTTTGGAGAGGGGCATGCACGTGTGGCTGCTGTTGTTTTCACGCGTGCTGTTGGTGCAGGTGGGTGTCATGGCGACGGTGGACGCTCGTGAGATAGGGTGCAGGTTTGGAGCCTGCGCCAGCAGGCGGCAAAGAGGCGCAAGGACTGGTCTCACTGTCTAGGCTGGGGACGAAAAAAACATGTGGGCAGCGTTAGTCACTCTGCAGAGAGGGCGCCGCTTCCGCACCTGGCAGCAGCCCTGCAGGAGCCCCTCCCCAGGATCCCTGCGTGGTTCCCGTCTACATCCGGGCTGTTTCTCTGAATCCTTCTTTTACTCTCTGGGTCTCTCTGCCTCTCTCTCGGGTTCTCTGAGTCCTTCTCATGTCTCTCCCGCTGGAGAGTGAGCATGCTCTCCCTGCATATCTGCCCTACTATCTCTGGGTCTCCAAGTTTGGGTTTCTGGAGTGATCTCCCCAGCTGGCTCTCTCACTAGCGCATGCGCGCGCTCTGTGTCCCTGCCTGTTTACGTTTGTTTATTTCTCTTTTTCTCTCCAGTGTCTCTCACTAGCGCACTTTTTCTGTATCTCCTGAGGTGTGTGTATGTGTCTTACCGTTTTTCTCCGACTATTTCGCCCGTTTCTCACTCTGCCATCTGTCTCTATTTCTCAGTCTCTCGTTAGCATGAGCACACTTTCTATACGTCTCTGAAAGCTGCAGTTCTCCTCTCTTCCCTGTCTCTTGGTTACTCCTGTCTCTCTCTCCCACCTCGGTCAGTTTCTCTGTCTCTCAGTCTCTCCCTCTGTCTCTTTCTGATGCGCTCTTGTCTCTGTGTCTTTGCCTGTCACTAACTGTCGCTGACTACAGTGTGCGCTTTCCTGGCTTTTCCTGATGTTGTCTTGTTCTCTCCATTTCTCTCAGACTATTTCCCTAACAATCTCTGTGAGTTCCTAGCGCATGTGTTCAGTATCACTCGCTGTATGTGTATCTCTGTCAGTTTCTGTGTCTCTCTAACTCTCTTGTTTCCGTGTCTCCCTCGGGTTTTGTCTCTATTTGTGTCCTTCTGTCTCTCGCTGCGCTTGATTTGTCTCGAATCCTCTCGTCTCTGTGTCTTTTCCTGTCTCTCCCTGCGGTTTCTGTCTCTGTGCATTAAATTCTCTCTTTACCGCTGTCTGCCTCTCTTTCCGTTGCTCTCTGAAGACCTACTGCTTGTCCCTCCTGATCGTCTGTCTCTCCGTTGCTCAGGCTCTCTCTCTAGCGCGTGCACTTAGTCAATTTCTCTGTCTCTCACTCCCTGGGATTCTCACTAAACACTTTCTGTTTATGTTTGCGCGTGTGTGCAGCTCTGTCTCTCTCCATCTTTCTCCAACGATCCCTAAACTAGGTGTTTCTTTGAATCTCTCTCCGATCTCTATGACCCTGTCAGCTTTATTTTGCCATGGAAACCAGCTGCCACCTTGGCCACCGCGCGCTGTGGCGGATAAACCTCCTAGTTTCTCAGCAGCGCAGCTGTGGCTGGATGCAGGGAGGATGTCAGTTGCGACCCCCTCCCCTTCCCCCAAATTCGGCATTGTCACTGCATTCTCCAGCCTACCTGGTATTGGCGGTGGCAGGTGTCAGGATGGGTGAGCTGGGGTGACCGGGAGAGGAAACAGGGGTGCTGGGCTGGTGGGGAGCGTCTGAGAGAGACAGAGTGAGAAAGATTGAGCGGCAGAGAAAGGGAGTGAGAGAAAAAATGAGAGACAGAGGGAGACAGAATGAAAATGAGAGACAGAGACAGAATGAGAGCCACACCGAGAGACAGGGAGAAATGACAGAGAGGTAGAAAGAGATATAGAGACAATGAATGAGCAAACAAGAGACAGAGTGAGAGTGAGAGAGAATGAGACAGATAATGAGAGTCAGGGAGAGAGAGTGAGACAGGGCAACGTGGAACAGCAAAATTGAAAAAGCATGAGAATGAGAAGCAGAGAGTGAGAGAAAGGACGAGAAACCCACAAGAAAATTGATAGTGGTGGTGGTGGTGCGTATGGGGAGAAAGCAGAAGAGAAAGTACGAAGGAAAACTCCAGGGCGAAAGGACCACCGAGGGACAGTGAGTATCTGCCGTCGGGCCACGCACGGTGAATGGGGTGAAGACGGCGTCCCAGGCTCCGGAGCACTGGGGCCGCGGCGCCGGAAGCCGAGCCGGCCTCTTACCTGTTGCTGCTGGAGGCGTCGCGTCACGGGAGATGCGTCCCAGTTCCCAAGGACTAGTCGCACTCAACTCGGCTGCGTCTCGAGGTGCCAGAGGCTGTGAGCTTGCACCCAGCACCAGGCACCAGGCACCAGCGGCAGGAGCGGTGGGAGCAGGGCGCCGGTGTCCGCACGTCCTGTCCGCGTGCTGCGCTGCAAGCTCTGAGCGGCGGCGGGGGCGCGCGGCTTCTTAAGGCAGCACTGATCCCTCACCTTGCGGTGCCCCCTCCCCTCGGCCCCCGCCCGCGCCAGTGACGCAGGAGGCGGCGGGTGCTGGGAGGAGCGGGGCTGGCGGGTTAGGGCACTGCATTGGACCCTACTCGGATTTTCTCACGCCGAGTCCCCACCCCAGGGGTTCCAAGCTCACTGAGACCGCACAGACTGAGGATTGTCCCCGGAGCTGAGTTTTGTGCAAACCCTATGCTTTCTTAGCCCTTGGATTTCTGACTAGGTCCCGGCCACAGACCTGCACAGCTCTTCCAAAGAGAAGCAGAAATCTGGGCTTGGGCCTTGGGCCTCGACCTTTGAATACCCCAGACCCCCTAAAGTCTGAACCACCTGGGTCTGAGAGAAGAATCCTGACTTTGATATCATTGATTTTCTCTAGCTCCAAAAAAGCTAAATGACAGTTCCTAGATTTTGGAAGCATTTAATCTAAGACAAGCCATTTAATTATCCACTGTATTATTTGATCGAAGTATATCTACGAGTCTCTCTCTCTCTCTCTCTCTCTCTCTCTCTCTCTCTCTTTCTCCTCCTCCTCCTCTCTCCCTCTCTCCATCTCTCCCTCTCTCATCTCTGTCTCTATCTCTGCCAGGTATTGTGTTAAGCTGTTTATACAGAGACTATTGCCGAATCCTTTCCCCAATCTTATGAGATAAGTACTGCTATTACCTTCATTTTATAGAGACAGAAGCAGAAGCCAAGAGAGATTACCCTACTTGCTCAAGTTCAAGTAAATGTTGTACCTATTCTATTAACCAAGACTTTCTGGTCTCTCCCAAACATATTTTGGGTGTTTGCTGTGTATTATCCCTGGGCAGGCACCAGGGCATAAAGCTCCCCCATACCACCACCTAGAAGGGAAGATTGGGTCTAGGAAGGTGTCCCAGACCAGGGATAATTTGCATCTAGGGATGAATATGTTTTCTAGACAGGACAGAAGGGGAAGTGTGATCTGCAAGGAGATGCACAGGCAAAGAGGGCTGTAGGAGTGAACTGGGTGCTCAGAGAGGCTGCAGCAGGCTGAGCGTCAGGAGGCGAGCTGGAAAAAGGGTGTAGGGCCAGATCCTAACCAGCCTTGAATGCCAGTCTGGGGTCTTTGGACTTTATCCCAAGATCATACATACACAAGTGTAATGATAATAATAAAATAAACCGTCATGTTCCCACCAGCTTAACAATAATATTTTACTATTATTGTTCAGTGATGGTATTTGTGCAGGGCAATGTGATGAGATTTCTGTTTTTCCAGGGTCTCTTAGAAGCAGGACTGGAATGGGTTTGGGTGAGGTGTTGAATGGAAAAAAAGCAGAAAGAAAACTGTGGCAGGAGACAAAGATAGTCTTGGCAGGTCACACAGAGGGAGCTGAAAAGAGACCCGCAGAGAGGCCAAATTTACAGTGGAAAGGGATAAGGGCAAGGAGCTGTTCAGGAAGGTCTAAGATAAGCACAAGATTCTGAGTCACTTGATAGGATGGATGGAGATCCCTCCCCTCCACTGCACCCCATGCCTCCTGGACAGGGAGTCAAATCAGGTATATAATCAGGCCCCAGGATGCTTTTTGGATTGCAAGTCCTACATTTGCTATAGATCATTAGTCTTTTTTTTTTCTAAGCCTGATTTTATCTTCTCAAGGTTGAATGGTATAAATGTAGTCTTTTTTCCTGGAGACAATTTCCATGATAATCACTCAGTTATAAATCCCTAGCCTCATTCTGGCCATGGTGCAGTATCCTGAGTGGCATGCACTATCAAGTGGCAGTTCACGCAGACTCAATATTTTGGAATCCCTTGGGAGGCAGTCAAGCTGTGAGAAGTGGACAGAGACAAAGGCCAGTCCAGTCCACCTTGCCACTTCTTCCTTTTCCTTGTGGTTCTAAGAGTTCCCTGGACTGCTGGGATCTAGTAGGGGATAGGGACAGAACCAGGCTCATGGAATCTGGAGCTGTACTCTGACACTAAGGGGGATAGTGGGAAGTGGAAGAACCTGCAACCAAGGCCAGTCTGCCTGCACGAGACAGTAAGAAAGCCAAGGAAGCACTGGGAAAGTAATGCAAGCCATTTTCCTGTACAGGGACATGTTTAAGGGTTGTTAATCCTCAGGTGTTTGTTTATTCTTTTCCCTCCAGGCTTGAGCAGAGTTCGTGTCCTTGAATTTCAAAGGCATGCAAGTATCAGCATCCCAACTGGAGGTATGTGGGGGGCCTTGGGGAATGTGGATTTGGCTTCAGGCCCTACAGGCTCTGATTCTGATGGCCTTGGAAGAGTCCTTCAACTGACAAGCCTCTAGATTGTGGGGAGGTTTTTTTGGGATGAGACAAGGAGAGTTTGGGATGATGGTGTAAGAAGTCACCTAGTCCATTTCCCTACCTTTGTAATTCTGTAGCAGTAGAGGTAAGATTGGGCTAATGATATTAATGGGGCAGAACTGGAGGTCAAGAAGCTACTAGAAAAACTCTAGGGCACGATGACAATCACAAGCTACAATAGCAGTCAGCAGTGTGCCAGCCTTGTCTTCTCAGACTTGTTCAACTGGTCAGACTGTCCTGATGGATGTACCAATGGCCAGGTGAGGGAAGTCAGAGGCTTAGGACTCAGCCAAGTGTTGGTTTTAGTAACAATGTGTATACAAGAGTCCTTGAGTACTTACCATGTGCCAAGCCTTATGCTTGCTTTATCTTATTTTATCCTGAATAAACTCTGAAAGTTAGAGATTAATACAGTATTTTTAGAATCCAAGACATCATATACCATTAAGAAAAAAAAAAAAGCTGCAAATTTCACCATCACACTACTGGTAGCAACATTATCTTGATTTCAAAGATACTAAAATGAGTAAATAAAAACATATACTTTAGAATCAGTGTATGACAGTACCATCCCTGTCCTTACATAGAGGTTAAGTAACTTACCCAAGGTCACACAGTTAGTGTTAGAGCTGAGAGGTAAAAGCTGTTTTATCTGACTTAAACGCTGGGGCATTTCCTAGGCTGCTTCTTGGAAGGATCAAGAGGCAAGACAGAAAGGCTCCCAGAGACTGAGCCCAGAGAAAATTTTGAATCCAGATGTATTGCTATGATGCAGTTGCAGTGATAAAGGCTTATTTTTTGTAAGATACAAGATTCCTATAGGTTATGAAATGACTAAATTAGTCAATATAAGTTCTAAGTCACATGCCTGCCTGTCTAGTGAAAATTCATGTCATTGGGGGAAAATATACGTTTTGTTCTGAAGTGCCTTCCCATGGTGGTGTTTTAAGTTTTTTAGTGTTATGAACTGGTCTGGTATGCACTTTAGGCCAACCCCTAGAGGTTGTATTTGCAAAATTCAAATGAAATTAAGTACCATCTGGGTGTGAGCTAATAATTCTCACACTGTGGGCTTGGGCAGAACAGAAGGTCTAGATTTCAAAGCTATGTATATCCAAATAAAATGGTTTAGAAGAGAAAATCAGCAGAAAAGAACTGTATGGATTAAAAACAGAGCAAATGACCTAATTTCTAGTCCTAATTCTGTGATTAACTTGCCGTGTGACATTGGGAAGATCCCCTTCCCTCTCTGATCTCAGTGCTGTTAATAGAGCAAATGAGGTTGGGGAGTGTTAGGTAATCTCTAAGAATCCTGTCAATTGGTGACTTTTGATTCCATTTACTTTCTATCTGGGTGTTATTAAAAGTCCCCAAACTACTCCAACCCAAATGTTCAAAAACCAAAAACTGGACTTCTGCTTCTGGCTATGAATGACTAGCAGAGACTGGATTTATGTTTCTACCTTAAACAACTAAAAAAGTGGACAAGATATATAAAATATTGGTTGCCATACATTGGAAAACAAAAGGCACAGGACGGTGATCTTCAAGAAAATGGAAGCAAATGATATGAGCCTTACAATTGCTCCAGTTTACTACCTCAATAAAATTTCCAGCCTGAGAACCCAAGCTGAGCCTGGAAGTGTGCCTAAATTGAGGAGACAGGGTTCAGAATTCAGGGAAATGAGGGTGACTAGAATTTACAAGGTAATGTATCAGAGAAGAACTTTCTAGAAAGAGTGCTGCAGAGATCTATAAAAGGTACCTCTCAGATCTTTGATTGAATGCTGATCAGCACATGCATGTGAGGAAAATAATCAAGGCTGGGGAAAGAATAACTCAAAAGGAGTAAGTGGAGCAATTTCTAGAACTCACATAGGGCTGGGAATAGTTCAGTTTCCCAACAGCCAGAGAGAAGAAACCTCATAATACACAGGGAATCAGACTGAATACTCAGAAGAAGATTACTGCTTTTGTAGTGGAGCCAAATTAACCTTAGTCTAAAGTTTGTTTTGGCCCCACATCACAAGAAGTATTGAACTATTTCCATATATCTTTACTGCAACTCAAAGCAATGCCCAAAAATATTTAAAGGAGTACAAAAATTCTAGTACCCAACAAAGTAAAAATTGCCAAGTCTGAAATCCAATAAAACATTACAAGATATACAAAACAGGAAAATATGAGAAGAAAAATGGAAATGGACAAAGATGATAGAATTTGTAGACAAAGACATTAAAAATGCTTTTTAAAATATATGTTTCATTGTTCAAGGGGGTAGAGGAAAGCATGACATGTTAAAGAAAGACATAGAAGATAGAAAACAGACTCAAATCTTACTTCTAGAGATAAAGAATATGATGTCTGAGATAAAAACACACTGGATAACATTCTTAGCATGCTAGACACTACAGAAGAAAGTTTAGTGAACTTGAAGACATAGCAATAGAAACTGTCCAAAATGAAACACAGAGAAAAAAGATAGAAAAAAATGAGCAGAGCAACAGTGAACTGTGGGACAACTTCAGGTGGACTAATATATATGTAATTGCAGTCCAAGAAGAAGTTAGGGAACCAGAAATATTATTTGAAGCAATAATCACTGAAACTTCACCAAATATACTAAAAATTATAAACCCACAGATCCATGAAACTTAACAAAACTCAAGCACAAGAATTGTGAAGAAAATCATACCAAGGCACATCATCATGCTTATTCTTACTCCATAAAAACTCAACATATAGTTGGCAAGGATATATGGAGAAACTATAACTTTTATACACTGCTTTTGGAATGTAAAATAGGACAGCCACATTGGAAAATAGTTTGGCTGGTTAAAAAATGGTTAAACATATACCTACCATATCACTGTTTTTCACTCCTAAAAGAAATGAAAGCATTTGTCTATGCAAAGATGTATGTGAATGTTTGTAGCACCTTTATTAGTAATAGATACAAACTGGAAATAACTCTAATGTCTATCGACAAGTAAATGGTTTATTCACACATTGGAATACTATTCGGGTAAAAAGAGAACAAATTGTTGATAATACATGACAACATGGATAATCTCAAAATAATTATGCTGAGTGAAAGAAGCCATAAAAAAGTGCATACTGTATGATTCTTCTTATATAAAATTCAGAAATTCGAATTAATCTAAAGTGATGTAAAGCCGATTAGTGGTTGCCTTGAGATGAGAGAAGAGAGGAAAGGGGAATCAATTACAAAAGGGGTATAAAAATCTTCTGGAGGTTATGCAAATGTTCATTATTTTCTTGGTGATGTCAAATCACCAAATTATACTTTTCAGGTAGGTGCAGTTTAATCTATGCATATTATGCATAAATAAAACTATAAATAACAATGAGCCCCTGGGGGAAAACACTAAAAACCAATGGTTTATGTGTCCAAGATTCTATCTCTAGCATTAGAACACTGGCCTTTCCCTGGGAACCATCAGGCCAGAACTCCTGTCCTAGCTGTCATCTGTCCACTCTTGTGTTCTGGTAATCAACATCCTTGCTCTACCTTCCCTCTGTGATGTGAGCTCTTTATAAATGCTTGCAGAATTGTGTCCATCCCCTCATGGCAGATTAACAGCTCTTGTTTACTGAGGATTACAGTGCACTTGACCTCTTCCAGCATTTAATGAGCAGTGAGATAGGTGCTATCATTAGTCTCTTTTTCATAGATTGGGAACCAAGGGCTTAGAAAGGAGTCATGACTTACTCAGAGACACTTAGGAACAGACAGGGCTAGAATTTGAATTTAGGATTGACTCTGAGTTTACAGCTTGGATGTTTAGCTGCTTCACTATTTTGCTACCCTATCCAAAGCAATTTGAAAAATGTATTATTGATGTGTAAGGAACTTTATAGACATTATCTCATCTAATTCTCCAACAATTTTGTGAGGTTGGTGTTGTTAATATTCCTTATTTTATAGATGAGAAAACTGAGGCTCAGAGAAGCTAAATAATTTGCTTAAAGTGCTTTGATAACTTTAGAGCCTACTCTCTGTAGCTGCTTTACTCGCTGTCAGTCCGAGGGCAGGAAAGACTTAAATCCTCTCATCTTTGGAATCACATTTACACTTCTCGAGTCAATTTGCCCAGAGGCTCACAGTTTCACAGTGTGACTCTGGTGCAATATCAGGTGCCAGGAGCACTGGAAGAGCACACTCCATTCTACAACATGTATTCCTTGAGTGGAGGACTTAGGTGGTCAGAACCAACATATTACTAACTTGTTATCAATGTTCAAAGTACCAAACACTCTAAACCTTCCATGAGTCTGCATTAAATATCAGAGTCTGCAGAGTTTTCAAAGGCTAACTTATATTTTGTTTGTCATTGAATTATGATGTCTGGAAGTATGACTTTATAAAACAGTACAAACATTGAGCTTGATGACAGTTAAGAACAGAAGAGAGCCCTGAAGCCAATGGGTTGTCCAGAGAAAGCAAATTCATCAAGTGTGCTCAGGTGCATTTACTGAACTATTAGTGTTGCTTCTCAGCTATAGAGATGTTGCCAAAATGCCTCAAAATGTAGTCTACAGAAAATACTATTATGTTTCCACATTTAGGAAAATTATTTATGCCATGCTCACATATCAGCATTAGAGGGTGGAAAGTCAAACTATTCAAGCCAAACTATAAAGACTATATAAGTTTTTGAGTTTTTGTGCAGAAGAATGCAAAGAAAGGGTGGTACTTTTCTAGAAGAAGCTTGTGTAAAATTATTTTTTAAATTACTTTTATTATGGTGACATTGGTTAACAAAATCCAGTAAGTTTCAGGTGTACGATTTTACAATTTAACAGGAAGGCATATATATATTTACATTATGTGTTCACTGCCCATAGTCAGATTTCTTCCTGTCACCACATATTTAACCCCCTTTAACCCATTTAATCTCTCCCCCCACACTCTGGTAACCAATAGTCTATTATCCATGTCCATGAGTCTCTGTCTGTTTGCCATGTTCGTTTGTTACTTTTAGGTTTGTATCCCACATATAAGTTATATCATCTGGTTTTCAACTTTTTCTGTCAGACTTATTTTGCTTAGCATGATTATCTCGAGGTCCATTCATGTTGTCGCAAATGGCAGTATTTCATCTCTTCTTATGGCTGAGTAATATTCCATTGTATGTATGTACCACTGCTTCTTTAGCCAATAATCTATCATAGGACACTTCGGTTGCTTCCATGTCCCAGCCACTGTGAATAATCCTGCTATGAACATTGGTGTGCCAATGTCTTTTCGGATATGAGTTTTCAAGACTTTGGGAGTAAATACCCAGTAGAGGGATTGCTGAATTATATGGTAGATCAATTCTTAGTTTTTTGGGGAAACTCCATACTGCTTTCCATAGTGGCTGTACCAATTTGCAGTCCCACCAGCAGTGTATGAGGGTGGTACTTTTCTAGAAGAAGCTTGTGTAAAATTATTTCTCCACATCCTCTCCAGCATTTATTATTACTTGCTCTGTTGATTATAGCTATTCTAAGAAGTGTGAGATGGTATCTCATTGTGGTTTTGATTTGCATTTCCCTAATAGCTAGCAATGTCGAGCATCTTTTCATATATTTGTTGTCCATTTGTATGTCCTCTAGGAAAAGTGTCTGTTCAGATCCTCTGCCCATTTTTTTTGGATAGGATCATTTTTTTTTTTTATTGAGTTGAATGAGTTCTTTGTATACTTTGGATATTAGGCCCTTATCAGAGGTGTTGCTTGCAAATATATTTTCCCATTCGGATGGTTGTCTCTTTACTTTGTCGATGGTTTCTTTTGCTGAGCAGAAGCTTTTTAGTTTGGTGTAGTCCCATTCATTTATTTTAGCTTTTACTTCCTTTGGGGTCAAATTTATAAAATCCTCTTTGAGTCCAAGGTCCTTGAGTTTATTTCCTGTTTTCTTCTGTGCATTTTATTATTTCAGGTCTTATATTCAGGTCCTTAATTCACTCTGAGTTAATTTTGGTGTGTGGTGATAGACAACAGTCCAGTTTCATTCTTCTGCAGGTGGCTTTCCAGTTTTTTAGCACCATTTATTGAAAAAGCTTTCCTTTCCACACTGTATGTTTTTGGTTTCTTTGTCAAAAATTATTTGCCCATATAAACATGGGTTTACTTCTGGACTCTCAATTCTGTTCCACTGGTCCCTGTGTCTGTTTTGCTGCCAATACCATGTTGTTTTGATTACCGTCGCTTTGTAATATAATTCGAAGTCGGGCAGAGTAATGCCTCCAGACTCGTTCTTTTTTCTCAGGAGGCTTTGGCAATTTGGGGACTTTTGTGTGTCGATACAAATTTGATGATTTTTTGTTCTATTTCCTTAAAAAATACCAATGGGATTGTGACGAGGATTGCTTAAATCTGTATAATGCTTTAGGTATATGGTCGTTTTAACTATGTTGATTCTTTCAATCCAAGAACATGGAATATCTTTTCATGTCTTTGTATTTTCTTTGATTTCTATTAATAGGGTCTTGTAGTTTTCATTATATAGGTCCTTCATATATTTTGTTAAATTTATTCCTAGGTATTTTATTCTTTTTGTTGCAATTGCAAAAGGAATTATTTTTTTCCATTTTTTTTTTCTGACACTTCATTATTAGAGTATAGGAATGCTATGGAGTTTGAATGTTGATTTTTTATCCAGAAACTTTACTGTAATTGCTATTGTTTCTAGTAGTGTTCTTGTGGAGTTTTTAGGGTTTTCTATATAGAGAATCATGTCATCTGCAAATATCAACAGTTTGACTCCTTCTTTTCCTATGTGGATGTCTTTAATATCTTTCTCTTGTCTGATTGCACTTGCTAGGACCTCCACTGTTACATTAAATAACAGCGGCAATAGTGGACAGCCTTGCCTTGTTCCTGAGCTTAGAGGGAAGGTTTTTAGTTTTTCACTACTGAGTATAATGTTAGTTGAGGATTTGTCTATATGGCCTTTTTATGTTAAGGTTCTTTCCTTTTATACCGATTTTCTTAAGTGTTTTGATCATAAATGGTTGTTGTATCTTGTTGAAGGCTTTTTCTTCATCTGTTGATATGATCATATGATTCTTAATTTTTAATTTTTTTTATGTGGTGTATCACATTAATCAGTTTGCGTACATTGAAACATCCTTGTTCCCCTGGGATGAAGCCCACTTTATCGTGGTGTATAATCATTTTAATATGTTGCTGTATTCGGTTTGCTAGTATCTCCTTTAGGATTTTTGCATCTGTGTTCATGAGAGATATTGGTCTGTAGTTGTGTGTGTGTGTGTGTGTGTGTGTGTGTGTGTGTGTGTTTGTGTGTGTGTTATCCTCATCAGGTTTTGGTATCAGAGTGATATTGGCTTCATAAAATGAGTTGGGAATTATTGCCTCCTCTTTGATTTTTGGGAAGAGTTTGAAGAGAGTAGGTATTAAATCTTCTTTGAATGTTTGGTAGAATTTACTGGTAAAGCCACCTGGTCCTGGACTTTTACTTTTTGATAGGTTTTTGATGATTGTTTCAATTTTCATACTTCTGATTTGTCTATTTAGATTTTCCAGTTCTTCTTGACTGAGTCTAGGAAGATTGTCTTTCTTTAAAGTACTGGTCCATTTCTTCTTGGTTATTAGATTTGGTATTATGTGCTTTTATATAATATTCTTGTATTATCCTTTGTATTTCTGTGATATCAGTCATAATTTCCCCTCTTTTATCCCTGATTTTATTTATTTGTATCCTTTCTCTTTTTTCTTTAGTGAGTCTAGCCAGGGATTTGTCAATTTTATTAACCTTGTCAAAGAACTAGCTCTTTGTCGCATTTATTTTTCTATTGTTTTTTGTTATCATTGTTCTCAATTTCATTTATTTCTGCTCTAATTTTGATTATTTCTTTCCTTCTGCTGACTTTAGACTTCATTTATTTTTCCTTTTCTGGTTTTTTAAGATGAAGCGTTAGATTGTTTATTCAGCCTCATTCTTGTTACGGAGGTAGGACTCTAATAATATGAACTTTCCTCTTATGACCGTTTTTGCCGTGTCCCAAAAGTTTTGATATGTTGCACTGTCATTATTGTTCGTTTCTATGTATCTCTTGATCTCTCTTTTTATTTCTCCCCTGACCCAGTTATTTAATCTCCATGTATTCGTGGTTCTTCCTGCTTTCTTTCGCAATTGATGTCTAGTTTCAAAGCATTATGATCAGAGAATATGGTTGGTACGATTTCAACCCTCTTATATTTGTTGAGGCTATCTCTGTGTCCCAGTATGTGGTCGATTCTTGAGAATGTTCCATGTGCACTAGAGAAGAATGTATAAGCAGCTGCTTTGGGATGGAAGGCTCTGTAAATGTCAATTACATCCAGTTGGTCTAATATGTCATTTAAGGATGTTATTTCCTTATTTTCTGTTTGGATGATCTGTCCATATCCGACGGAGGGGTATTTAGGTCCCCTATTACTATAGTGTTTTGGTATATTTCTCTCTTTAGTTCTGTTAGTAATTGCTTTACATATTTCTGGGCTCCCTGATGGGGAGCATAGATATTAATAAGTGTTATGTCTTCTTGGTGCATGATTCCCTTTATCATTATGAATTGTCCCTCAGTATCTTTCTTTACCTTTTTTATTTTGAAGTATATTTAATCTGATATTAGTATTGCTACTCCCACTTTTCTCTGAATGCCATTTGCTTGGAATATCATTTTCCACTCTTTTACTTTGAGCCTGTATTTGTCTTTGGAGGTGAGATGTGTCTCCTGGAGGCAACATATGGTTGGGTTTTGTTTTTTTGATTCATTTTGCAACTCTGTGCCTTTTTATTGATGAGTTTAGTACATTTGCATGTAGGGTGATTATTGAAACATGATGTCTTCTTACAGCCATTTTATCTTTTGCTTTCTGGTGTCACAGTGTTTCCATTGCTTCCTTGTTCTTTAGGGTTTTCTATGTCACCTGCAAATAGTGACAGTTTGACTTCCTTGTTTCCTATTTGGATGCCTTTTATATCTTTCTCTTGACTGATTGCACTCGCTAGGACCTTCAATGGAATATTGAATAACAGTGGCGATAGTGGACAGCCTTGCCTTGTTCCTTATCTTAGAGGAAATGTTTTTTGTTTTTCACCATTAAGTATAATGTTGTCTGAGGGTTTGCCACATATGTCCTTTATTATGTTAAGGTGCTTTCATTCTATACAGATTTTGTTAAGTGTTTTGTTCACAAATAGATGCTGTATCTTGTCAAAGGCTTTTTCTGCATTTATTGATATGATCATATGATTCTTATGTTTTAATTTGTTTACACGCTGTATCAGATTAATCAATTTGCATATGTTGAACCACCCCTGTGTCCCTGGGATGAAGCCCACTTGAATGAGGTGTATAATCTTTTAAATATGTTACTGTATTCAGTTCGCTTATATCTTATTTTGGATTTTTGCATCTGTGTTCTTTAGAGATATTGGTCTGCAGTTTTCTTTTTTTGTGTGTTATCTTTACCAGATTTTGGTGTCAGGGTAATATTGGTTTCATAAAATGAGTTATGAAGTATTGCCTCCTCTTCGATTTCTTGGAAGAGTTTGAAGAGAATAGATATTAAATCTTCTTTGAGTGTCTTGTAGATTTTACTGTGAATCTATGTGTTCCTGAACTTATACTTTTTGATAGGTTGTTAATAATTGTTTCAATTTCCATATGGCAGATCGGTCTATTTCTACTTTCCATGTCAAAGAACCAGCTCTTTGTTGTTTATTTACTTTTTCTATTTTTTTTCAATTTAATTTATTTTTGCTGTAATTTTGATTATTTCTTTCCTTCTGCTGACTTTAGGCTTCATTAGTTCTTCCTTTTCTGTTTTTTTTTTTTAAGATGAAGCATTAGGTTGTTTATTTGGACTCGTTACAACTTTTCCGTGTCCCAAAAGTTTTGATATGTTGGAATATCATTTCATTTATTTCTATGTATCTCTCGATCTCTCTCTTTATTTCTTCTTTGACCCAGTCATTCTTCAGTAATTTGTTGTCTAATCTCCATGTATTTGTGGTTCTTCCCGCTTTCTTTTTACAGTTGATCTCCAGCTTCAAAGCATTATGATCAGAAAATATGGTTGGTATGATTTCAACCCTCTTATATTTGTTGAGGGTATTTCTGTATCCCAGTATGTGATCAATCCTTGAGAATGTTCCATGCGCACTAGAGAAGAATGTATGAGCAATTGTTCTGAGATGAAAGGCTCTGTAAATGTCAATTATGTCCAGTTGTCTAATGTGTCATTTAAGGCTGTTATTTCCTTATTAATTTTCTGTTTGGATGATCTGTCCATATTTGACAGTGGGATATTTAGGTCCCCTACTATGAAAGTATTTTGTTCTGCTTCTCCATTTTGTTCTGTTAGTAATTGCTTTATATATTTCGGGATTCCCTGATTGGGAGCATATATATTAAGATGTGTTATGACTTCTTGGTGCATGATTTCCTTTATTATTGTGAAGTGTCCCTCAATATCTTTCTTTACCCTTTTTATTTTGATGTGTCTTTCATCTGATATAAGTACCACTACTCTCACTTATCTTTGAATGCCATTTCCTTGAAATATCATTTTCCACCATTTCACTTTGAATCTATATTTGTCTTTGAAAGTGAGATGTGTCTCCTGGTGGCAGCACATGTTTGGGTTTTGTTTTTTGACCCACTCTGCAACTCTGTGCCTTTTTATTGGTGAGTTCAGGCCATTTAGGGTGGTTATTGAAATATGAGGTCTTCTTATAGTCATTTAATTTTTGCTTTCTAGCAGCTCGGTGTTTCTATTGCTTCCTTGTCCTTGCATGTCTGGTTATTTTTAAAAATTTATTTTGGTTGTGTTTTGTGTTTTTTTTTCCCTCGGGTCCTTCTTGTTTTATGTTATATACTTCAGTTCTGAATCTTTGGCATGTGGTTACCATAAGAATATGTAAAGGATAGTTATATATCCATTTTCTTCAGCATGTGTCTTATCTCCATTCTCCTTTGTGAATCTGGATCTTTGAATCCTCCCCTTTTTATTCATTGTTATCTCAATTTGTCCCTATGTATTCTGAACATTCATTACTATTTTGCAATAGTAAATCTCTTCTTATCGTTTAAGCTAGTAATGCTCTCTTCTTAATAAGTGTTGCACTCCTCTGCTTCTATCTGCCTGCTAGTTGCCTTACTCGTGGTTATGTTATTTCATTTTATTTTTGTCATTTTGTTTTATGTGAGCTGTCCCCTTTCAGCATTTCCTATTATGCAGGCCTCGTAGTGGGGAATTCTCTCAATTTTTGTATGTCCGGAAAAGTTTTTATTTCTCCTTCATATCTAAAGATGAGCCTTGCTGGATACATTATTCTAGGCTGGTAGTTCCTTTCTTTTAATAGTTTGAATATTTCACTCCTGTCTAGCTTGTAAGGCTTGGGCTGAGAAGTCCAATGATAATCTAATGGATTTTCCTTTACAGGTTACCATCTTCTTTTCCATGGCTGCCCCGAGAATTCTGTCTTTGTCATTGATTTTTGATGATTTTAATACAATGTGTCTTGATGAAGGCCTTTTGAGGTTGAGATAATTGGTATTATGTTGACTCCTTGAACTACAATCTCCAGCTCATTCCTTAGGTTTGGGAAATTCTCATCAACTATTTGTCTGAAATGCTTTCTAGTCTCTGCTTCTTTCCCTCCCCTTCAAGAATGTCCATTATTCTTATGTTTCCTCTCTTAATGTTATCAGTTAATTCTTGTATTTATCTTTCATTATTTTTCATTCTTTGGTTTCTCTCTTCTTCTTTCTGATTTATTTCTAGATTTCTGTCTTTGCTATCACTGATCCTTTCCTCCATTTGGTCGACCCTATTTTCCAAACTTGCTATTTGATTTTTCATCTCTTTTAGTGCGTTGTTCATCTCTAGAATTCTATTCTTTTCTTTTTGAGAATTTTAATTTCCTTGCTGAAAAACTCATTCTGTCTATCTAGTTGTTTTTTTTTTTTTCCAATTCCTGGAATTGTTGATGTGAATTATTTTGATTCTCATTGCAGTTTTTCAGAAGTACCACCCTGAATTCTCTATCATCTAATTCATATATTTCTATGTTTGTAAGCTTATTTTCTGGAGATTTTTCTCCTTCTTTCTGAGATACCTTGTCACCTCGTTGTTCATGGTGTTTAGTGGACTATTTCTCTGCCTGGACATTAATGGAAGTGAGTTCTGCTTTTTTTCCAGAAAGATTTATTATATAAAGGACTCTCTTTAACCTGTTGCTAAGATGGCGTTTTTCTTTTGTTTTCCAAGAGGTGGCGTCTAAGCCTCTTAGATCCCTACTTATAGAAAGTCTTAATAATGCTTTTTTTTCTCTTATAGATGTTCAATCACACTTGCTATCCTCAATCTCAGTTCCTGTCAATGTTAGCGACAGTTTCAATAGCATTTACTGAGATTCCACTGAGGCTTCCTGGTGTTTAGTCTTGGAGAATATGGGGGAGGGGCCAGGGTTGAGGGATGTGGGCTGTGGCTCATCCTCTCGTTTTGCAACCGTTCTGGTAATAATCAACTGTTGCTTCTCTGATGTCCTGTTTCTCTTCTGTCCCCACTTCTCTGCTTTCTGCCATGATCCATGGGCACTCTCGCCAGCTGCATGGAGCTCACAGCTCTCTCAGGCAGGGCTGTGTAGGGAACCTACCGCACCTTCTCTCCTCCCCCTCCTCCTGCAGGGAGCTCTGACTGCATAAGGCAGCTCTTTTGTTTCTCCCAGTCCACCACCCTACTCCGGGGGTTCTGACCTGTGGTAGCTCTTATGCGCAGATTCCACACTGAGATGTTCTTGTGTTCAGGTTGGGTGTTTTTTGTTGAGTTTTAGATATTCAATTTATTGTTATTTCAAGGGGACAGATCCGGGAACATCCCTCCTTCTAACATTTTTTTTTTTTTAAATTCTTCAAAAATAATTTTCTACAATGGGGAAAAATCAGTCTCTTTAATAAATGGTGCCAGGATAATTGGATATTCACATGTAAAAGAAAACAAACTGGACCCATATTTTAAACCAGTTACAAAAATTAATCTAAAGTGTACTGAAGACAAATATAAGACCTGAAACCATGAATCTACCATGAGGAAAGAAGGGAATAAAACTCTTTGACATGAGTCTTGGTAATGATGTTTTGGGGTATGACATCTCAAGTACAAGTAAACAAACAAACAAACAAAGCACAGCAAAAGAAACCACCAACAAAGAGAAGAAACTACCTATGGAATGGGAAATATATTTGCAAACTATATATCTGATAAAGGGTTAATATCTAAAACATATAAAGGATTTATATAGCTCAACAAGAAAAAAAACAGTTTGATTAAAAAATGGACAGAGGATCTGAATAGATATTTTTCAAAGGAAGCTATAAAGATGGCCAACAGGAGTATGAAAAAATATTCAACATCACTTATTATTAGATAAATGTGAGTCAAAATCACAACGAGGTATCATCTCATAACTATTAGAATGGCCATTATCAAAAAGAGAATAGATAAATACTGGTGTGCATGTGGAGAAAATGGAATCCTTGTGCATTGTTGATGGGATTATAAACTGGTACAGCTACTATGGAAAACAGTGTGCAGGATCTTCAAAAAACTTAAAAATAGAACTACACATGATCCAGCAATTCCACTTCTGGGAGTATATCCAAAGGAAATAATGACACTAACTCAAAAAGATGTCTGCACTCCCATGTTCATAGCAGCATTATTTACAATATTCAAGACATGGAAACAACCTAAGTGTCCATCAATGGATGAATGGATAAAGGAATTACACACACACACACACACACACACACACACACACACACACACACACAAAGGAATATTATTCAGCCATACAAATGAGGAAACCCTACCATTTGTGACAAACATGGATATACCTTGAAGACATTATGCAAAGTGAAATAAGTAAGACAGAGAAAGACAAATAATGTATGATCTCATTTGTATATAAAATCTAAAACACACACACAAACTAAACTCATAGAAAAAGAGATCATACTTATGAGTACCAGAGGTAGAGGGTGGAGAGAACGAGAAATGAAGAAAAGTAGTCGAAAGATGTAAACTTCCAGTTATAGCTAATACTGCTATATGATGTATAGGGAGCTAAGAGAGTAAATCCTGAGTGCTCATCGCAAGGAGTATTTTTTCTTTTCTTCTTATTTTTTATCTTTTTAAAATTATATCTATATGAGAAGATAGATGTTAGCTGATTCTATCATGATAATCATTTTGTGATATATGTAAATCAAATCATCAGGCTTTATACCTCAAGCTTATACAGTGACGTATGTCAATTATTTTTTCAATAAAACTGGAAAAAAGAGTGTTTTGTAGTTATCATGTAGTACCTGGAGACAATCTGTACTAATTTGTGAGAGCTGGTTGTTAAGTTTTCAGGAATTTTGTAAGTGGTCATTAAAAATTAAATTATGTAAACCTACAGTTAAATGAGTTACATTTGAAGTACAGGTAAAAAAAGGAAATAAATACTCAAAATATTACTTCCTATTTTTTTTATCACCTTTTACTATTTTCTATGATATTGAGATTGTTTATGTCCATTGCAGCTGTATGGTGCAAATACTTTATAATGGTGTGCTGCTATACAACTCTACCCAGCTCCACATTAATTGAAATCACATTGGTCACTTGAAATTGACCAAGGGAGTATTTTCATCATGGTTATCGTCAAACAATACAAACCGGGACTTTTTTCCTCTGAGTGCCAGATGTTAAATATTTACTAACACATCACTGTCTGTAGAACACTTTTATATAGCTTTATTGAGATATAACCCATATGCCATATACCCATTTAACATGTACAATTAAAGTGATTTTAATATATTCGCAGATATGTTCAACCATCGCCACAGTCAATTTTAGAATATTTTCATAACCTCAAAAAGAAACCCCATGCCCTTTAGCTAATCCTCCTTTATTCCTCCCCACCCCCGACTCAGGCTTAAGCAACCACGAATCTACATTTTGTCTCAGTAGATTTGCCTCTTCTAGACATTTCATATAAATGAAATGATATGTAGCTTTTTGTAATTGACTTCTTTCACTTATCATAGTGTTTTCAAGGTTCACCCATGTTGTGATATTTAGCAGTACTTTATTCCTTTTTATGACTGAATAATATTTCATTGTATGGGTATACCACCTTTTGCTTATTTATTTATCAGTTGATGGACATTTGAATTGTTTCTACTTTTTGACTATTATGAATAGTGCTACTATGAAAATTCATGTACAAGTTTTTGTTTAAATACCTGTTTCCTTTTTTGGGGGATATATGCCTAGGAGTGGAATTGCTAGGTCAGATGGTTTTTCTATTTAACTTATTGAGGATCTGCCAAACTGTTTTCCACAATGGCTGCACCATTTTACATGCCCACCTGCAGTGCATTGGGTTCCAGTTTTGCGAATCCTCATCAACATTTTTTTATTTTCCATTTCTTTGATTTTAGCCCTCCTAGTGGATGTGGAGTGGTATCTTATTGTGGTTTTGATTTGTATGTCCCTCATGACTAATGATGTCAAGCATCTTTTCATGTAGTATTGCATTTGTGTATCTTCCTTGGAGAAATGTGCTTTTGTAGAGCACTTTTCAAAATATCTCTAATCCTCATAACAACCTTGGAAAGTATGTATCATGATTTCCATCTTATAGCTGAGGTAACTGAGGCTCAATTTGCTTAATTTGCACATAGCTAGAAATGGAGCTGGGATTTGAATGTGTCTGGCTTGATAACCTGTGCTCCTTCCATTATACCACATTGTTTCCAAGACCCTTGACCTGTCATCTGATGCTTAAAAGTTAATTACTTTACTATTAACAAAGATCCATTGCCTGTGCTCCTGGTGGAGTACTCTGACCTAGGTTCTAGTTCTGGCTCTGTCCCTGGGCCTCCATATCCTCATCTCTCAAAGGAGGAGTTTGAGCTAGATGACCTCTGTGTCACTTCATTGGTTTAATAGTAGAATTGGCCCTTTCATTTTGAATGCAGATGTCCTGAGGATTTGTACAAAGGAGGCTTGATAGCTCAGTGTGTTATTTTGAGTAGTTAATGGGATTTTTTTCCTTAGTGCATTATGTTGCACTTGCCTACACTGATGCTCACCTGCTACTTTTCAACCCAGTCATACAGCCTCTCAACATCTTTTTCCAGTTTAACCTAAAGAGCTTAACATGTTACCACCCAGAAGGGTCAGGTGTTGCCTGGAAACCTGAAATCTTTACTAGGCCAACTTTCTTCACATATTAAGATGTCTCCATCAGTCTTTGGGGGAGAGGCCATAGTGTCTACAATTCTTTCCTCAGTGATTCAGTTTGCTTCACTACCTTTTTAATGTGCATGTTTGTCTATGCTTATCTATGATATAACCATACCCCAATCCCATAGTGATTTGACACTATGTCAAAAGCTTCTGTTTTCACATTCCTTTTTTATCCATGTGTGCTTTTACTGCTTAAAATTTTCTAATCGATTGATTGGGCATAACTTCACCCTATGTAAACTTTTGTCCAAATGATCATTGAGCTCATTCTTTGTTATAAAAATTTTGTTTCCCAAGATCTCTTTAGGATTCTACCTTTTGAACTCCTAGTGGCAATATGTCAGCCTTTGTCATAGGGGCTGCACTTTCTCACCTAATTTCATGGGGACACTTTGCCCCTGAATCCTAGTGAAGCATATATATTTAGACTATTCTGTAGGGTTTGGATATCCACAGCATTTGCCACTATCTTGTCTAGTGGCTTAGACACTTCCAACGAGAGCCAAGGAATAGACATCTCAGTTCTATCCTGTTCAGTATCTGTTCATGTTTTTGGCCTCCCAAGCATGGCTGTCATCTCAACTGTCAGTTGTCTTCACTGATCATCTGACTGACATTCTTCCTAGACTATATCTGAAGAGGATCTTGGCTTTGGTTTTCAGATAACTTGCCTGGTTCCTCTTCAGTTCTCTTGGTCTGTCCTGATTTTTTTATTTGCCTCTGCTCTACCACTTTGGGGGGGGGCATCTTTGTTCCCCTTGCTTGAGCCATCTTTTTTTTTGGAGAAGGAGCTTTTATCACACTGCTCATGTCTCTTATTTGACTACTTAGTTGCTCAAAGATAGCTCTTTCCACTTTTCTGGTATTTTGAATTCTTGACACACATTACCCTGTATTTTCAATAAGATGTTTTCTAAACTATCTACAGGCCTCTTGTGGTTATTGACTTATTTAACTTTTTGAATTCTTTCCTAAGTAATGCTTATATTTGATTGGGATTCCCTTTGCTAGAATGAAGTAAATAACTGTCATATATTTCTTTGGCTTTCCCTCTCCCACTGGTATGCTGGCCCTGGTAATTCTGGGATCAGCATTGTAGAGGGCAGGCCTCCATCTTCCACAGGACTCCAGGGTGCAGGGAAAGGATGGATGAAACCAATGGTGCTATGATAGCAATCTGTAGTGTCAGAGAATCTGGCTTCTAGCCTGTCTCAGTCACAAATTCCCTGTATAATAGTAGATAGGCCATTTCCCTTTTCTGGGCTTGGTTTCCTCCTTTTAATGAGAGTATTGGCCCACAGAAAGGCCAGGGATATAAAAAATGTGGTCCCAGTGATTCAGTTTGCATCATTACCTTTTCAATGTGCACATTTGTCTATGAATAAAGAGATTCAAATTGACTGAACTTTGGGAAAAATTTTTGGATCCCTCCAGTATCTGAACCCTGGAGTCAGGATGCATGTAAGTTTAGATTGGTGGCTGGGGATGGCTCTCTGGCTCTGGAGAAAAGGGTCCTGAAATTTCATTCTCAGTTCCACTAGGCCCAGTGCTGTACTCTAGCTCTCTAATATTTTCCACAATGGGCTGGGGAGCACTGATGACTAAGCTTAGTGTTTCTTTGAGGATAGTGATTCTTAGTTCTTTTCCTTTTGGACCAAGGACGGTTTTGAAAGACTGATAAAAGCTAGGGACCCTGTGCTTTTGCATGTGCACACACACCAATCTGAGCCCAGTTGTACGGGGTTCATGACCTGTGAAAGCAATCCATGGAGTCTGGAGTCTAGGGACCCCTTGTTAATAACCCCTGCTCTAGAAGATGGCTGTTGGTGTGTACTAAACTCAAGGTCCTCACCTGAAGCTTGGTTATGCTCCAACTTTATGGACTAGGACCAGTGTGGGTGCTCAACAAGCCACCAGAATTGATCCATAGCCTTGAATGCATCTAGAAGGAGCCATTTCCCCTTGGAAAGTGATTCTACAGCTGAGAGATTGTGCTAAGCCTCACCAACAATAAAAAGGAGAGTAAATGAGAACTAAGTGAGAAGATTCTCCCAGCATCTCTGGTCAAGGAGCTTTCACTGGTGGGAAGCTTGCTAGTGGATGTGTAAGTGTTTTTCTATGAAAAACAGCCAAGTAAGGAGTAAAGTAAAAGCTCAGTTGAGAGGGAAATATGTTCAGATGCAATGTGGTGGTTTGAATGAGGGTGAAGGACTAATGGGTGAAATGAATAGTCTTAGAAAGCCAGTAACCTAAAAAAAGAAGCAAGCCTAAAGAAAAATAAATGGTAAAGGAGGGGAATGTTCTTAGGGACAACCTCTTTTACCCTGGTATCTTATTTCTTGATGGAGATGTCATGATTTCTTTTGGGAGAGCTTGCTCCTCCATGCCAAGGAGCTGTGGGGAAAGGGGATATTGGGATCCAGAGAGTGGAGCTTAGAAGGAGCTGGGCAGGAGGCACTGAGGTGTTGCTTGGTGTATGAAGATACATCCTTAATGTACCTGAGTTTGGTCCGTTTTGAAGCAGTATGTCTTTTATGAAGATTAAACTGGGTTGGGTGCTGGCTCTATATATATCTGCTATGGTGAACAATTATGGATAATAACTGTCTAAGATATGAACCTTGTAAAAGAGCTTTGGCTAGACTGATACCATCAGAGAAAAGCTCCTTTGGAACCAAAACACAAAGGAAAAAGGGGTCAGCTAATTGGAATTAATTGTGTTAGCCTTGGGCATCTGCTTGGCATCGTGAATTTACCCTTGGCATTGACCCAGCCAAAGAGCCAGAGTGGCAGCTGGAATGTAACTGCGGCAGGAGGAGAGTCCTATTTTTCCTGTGGTTTATTCAAGTGAGACAAACTGATGGAGCTTGGAGGCCGAATAGCTTTCTTTGCTCAAATGTAGCACTTTCCCTGCCTAAGGCAACATGCCATTTCTGTGGGTGGTTGTAGATGCGCACTCATGGGGTAATAACCAGGGAAATGTTTATAATCAACCACTTCAGAGGCAGCAGGGGTGAACTTCTGCTAATGAACCACTCACCATTATTTACTTGCCCCACCATAAGTAGGCAGAGCCATGTCTGGCTGCCCATAAGTTTTTTTTTCTCTTCTTCTTAGACCTCTCTTATCATCTTTATGGCCAAGGAGTTTTGGGGGAAAATTTGAGAGCTGGTCACCAAAATGAAGTACTAAGGAGGGGTCCCAGGCATGCTGAATTAGTGAGCCCAATAAGTTTCTAGGAGTACCTTGAGTGTCATTAGTCTATACTTAGGTCCACAGATGTTTTAGAAGAGTTTCACTTGTTCTTTATCTTTTGTTATCGAATGCTAGAACGGAGCATATTCCATCACTATTGCTCATTCTTGTTTGGCAGACTATGTTCTGAGTCTCATATCAAACTGCTGGAGCCACATCCAGGAAAGGCAATTCCGCAAATGCAACAGCCTATGTTATGTTCTATGTGCAGTAGGAATGGGAGCTATATGGGACATACTAGTGTCTGTTTTACTTAACGTTCACTTTAAGCCCAAACAGCCTATTGCATAGTCCCCTTCTCGAGGAACTAGGCTCATATTATCAAATGTGGACCTTTTTTTTTCCAGTTTGGGCTGTTGGGACCAGAATTGGACACTTGACCCAAGAGTGGTCCCTACATAGGTTCACACCAAGGACTTTGCCTAAAAGTGGCCTGGCCAATCAGCCAGGCCATGAAGAAATGCCCTCTGGGATTTAGATTAGAGACTGTAAAGAGACTTGGTCAGTTGGTAGTTTGAGGGACATGGGCAGAAACACCATGGAAGATAATGTGACACATGAAAAAGAGAAATGATGAGAGTAGTAGGTCTCCAGAGAAACTTTAGGTCTTGATAACGTTCACTTCAAAGCTCTTCCTCTCACTTTTTAATAATTTTTTTTTATTGTGGAAATTCTCAAACATATGCAAAATTAAAGACAATGGCTAAATAAACCCCATGCACTCATCACCTAGCTTAAGCAATTATCATGAACAATCTTGTTTCATCTAATTCCCACCCACTCCCTCCTCTCATCTTTTGGAGCACTAAAAGCAAAACAACTTTATTGAGGCATAATTTACAAACAATAAAATTAATCCATTTCAAGTGTAAAACTCAATGGCTTTTAGTAATTTTACAGAATTGTGTAAATATCACCAAATCCAGTTTTAGAACATTTTTTGTCATCCCAAAGAGATTCCTTGTGCTCATTTCCCTTAACTCTCTCCTATCCTGAGACCCCTGCAATCACTAATCTGCTTTCTCTGTCTATAGATTTGCCTTTTCTGGACATTCTATATAAATGGAATCATACATATGCAGATTTTTCCATCTAAGTTCTTACACTTAACATAATGTTTATTTTTTTCTTAATTTATTATATTTTTATTTTTTCAATTATATTTGACATACAATATTATATTAGTTTCAAATGTACAACATAGTGATTAGACATTTATATAACTTATGATGTGATCATTCCAATAACTCCAGTACCCATCTGACACCATACATAGTTATTAAAATACTACTGACTATGTTCCATATGCTATATTCTACATCTCCATGACTATTTTGTAACTACCAGTTTGTATCTGTTAATCCATCCCCCTTCACCCATCCCCTACCCACATTCAGACAACCATCAAAATGCTCTCTGTATCTATGAGCTTGCTTCTGTTTGTTTGTTTTTCTTGTTCTCTAGAATCCACATATGCCATTTGTCTTTCTCTGTATGACTTACCCCTCTTAACGCAATATCCTCTAGGTCCATCCATGTTGCAGATGGCAAGATTTCATTCTTTTTATGGCCGAGTAATATTCCATTTTATATATATATATATATATGTGTATATATATATATATATATCCATGTTGCAGATGGCAAGATTTCATTCTTTTTATGGCCGAGTAATATTCCATTTTATA
>NW_011889253.1:1247029-1276796 GCF_000151845.1 Pteropus vampyrus
CTTCAGTATGTATCTCTAAATTAAGTACTGGAGTCTTAAAAAAAAAAGCAAACCACAATCAATGCCATTACCACATATAAAATAATTTATAATAATTTTTTACTACCATAAATTATCCAATGAGTACAAAAATTCCAATCACATCTTAGGTGCTATAGAATTTTTCAAAGTTATATAGTCTGTTAGAATTAGGATCTAAATAAGGTCTATGCATTGATATTGCTTGATATATATTTAATTCTTTTTTGTCTAAATGTTCTCCCATTTCCTTTCTTTCTGTCTCCAATTTATTTGTTAAAGAAATGAGATCATTCATTCTGTAGAGTTTCCCAGAGTCTGGATCTTGCTGATACTTGTGATACCTTTTAACATGCTCCTCTGTCCTTTGTAAATTGGTAACTGTAAATTGATAGTTGGATCAATCCTTGATCAGATTCATGTTTGCCTTTTGGCAAGATTCATATAGTGCTATGTGCTTTCTTCAGGAGATGTGTGATATCTGGTTGTCTCTCTCTTTGTGATGTTAGCGGCCACTGGGGATCATTAGCTAGATTCATTTATTCATGAAGTGGACCCTGTTCTGAATGGAACCTGAATGAAAATTTCTGTCCTTTTCAATCCAAAGCAGCTAGCTAGCCTGAGAACTCATGTTCAAGCTGAGTTAGGAGCTTAGCATAATGGGGTGGATCTGGAAACTCTGGAGCCACTGCAGGCATGTGTGCTTTGGATAGAGCTACTTGGGCTGCATACATGGTCTAGCAAGAAGTCTCAACTTTTTAGGCCATCTGCTGTGTTTTAGTCAGTTGGGGCTATAATAGCAAAACAGAAATTAAACAGCAGAAGCATTTCTCCTAGTTCTGGAGTCAGGAAGTTCAAAATCAATGCACCAACAGATACATTATCTGGTGAGGATCAACTTCCTAATCATAGATGGCTGTCTTCTCACTGTGTTCTCATATGGTAGAAGGGATGAGAGAGCTCTCTAAGGTCTCTTTTACAGGGCACTAATCTAATTCATGAGGGCTCCATCTTCATGATCTAATCATCTCTCAAAGGCTCCACATCCTAATAGCATCATGTTGAGGATTAGGATTTCAACATATGACTTTTTGGAGAATACAAACATTTAGTCCATAACACTCTGTCTTTCCAGTTATTGGGTTCTATAATGTCCATGCTGCTTTGTTGCTTTCCCAGTTTCCAACATTCCCCTTCGTTCTGCCTTTTTCATCATGTTTCCTTATCAATCTTCATTTCTTCCTCCTCACTGCCCACCTTTCCATTTCTTACCAGAAACAGCCAGTTTGGGTACTACATTATGGAGAGAGAGATGTCTAGCCTAGAACATCTGATCGCCACACAACACTCTACTCAAAGCACATCCTAGTAAATGGTGAAGATGGGAATTTGCTAGGTGGCAGTGTTTCCTATTGGTATTAATTTGTATTTGGCTTTCTATACAATAGATGAGTACCTGTTATCAAAATGCAGATACAGAAGAGAGCTGAACAAGGACCCAAAATGAAGAGAAGATGCAGTGAACATTACATTGTGCAAAGGAAATGATTCACATTTACAAGATTACTGTTTTCTATTTATAAACTATATCTATCAGCAGTCTTCATTGTTTCAACTAAACAAATCTAAAAACGAGAAGAAAAAGCAAATAGGGCCACCTTGATTAATTGGTAGAGAGTGATAGATATAAGCAGAGGTGCATGCAGCCTTAATTCAATTTCACAACTCCCTGAGAGCTGCTTAATGCCCAGTGCTGACATGGCCTCTGCTTCCATGGTTCTCGCCAGCTTATTGAGCGCACGCGCGCATACACACACACACACACACACACACACACACACACACACACACAAACACACACACACGAGAATCAGAGAAAAAGATGGAAACAAGCAAGTTGCTACAAGATGGTTCCTACATTAAGTGCTGGGGTGAGGTCAAATAGGAGAAGCTACTGTGGGCTGAAGGAGTTGGCACAGGCTTCTAGAAAAAGATCTGCATCAGCAATTCGTACCAGTATGCTTGGTGACACCTCTGGACCACTGGATGCTCTCCCATTCTTCTGCGCACAGAACACAGATCTTACAAATGATGACAAGATTCAATGCCAGAGAGTCTGAAAGAAAAGGTTCAGGGTGTCTGTGGCTCCAGTTGTGTGCAATCACCTCCTAACTCAAGTGGGGAAGACTTTCTTCCATCAGTTTGAGATACAGCATTCAAAGGGCACTGGAGGAAGGTTTGGGGGTTATTTCCAAAGTGAAAAGGAATTAGGGTTTGAGTTATTTTTATGAACTCATATGCCTACTTTTAGTTCCAATATTTCCTGCTGGCTTGAATAAGTGTTTAAGGCATTTGTACAGCTTTATTCCACATCAGAGAGGCAGTGCAGACCATGAAAAGAACATAGTTTCTGTGTGAACTTGGACAGGTTCTATAACTTTTCTGAGCCACAGTTTCCCCATCTCTAAAGTGAGGCTAAGAATGCCTCATAGGATTGTTTTGAGCATTAAACAAGATGATTAATGTGAAAATACTCAGAGCAACAATGGCAAATAGTAGGCGCTATTTTGTCAGTTATGATGCAGTTCTGTGGCAGTCCATACAGCAAGCTTCTTTTGGTGTATGGCACATTTGCATCTCGGAGTCCGGTTGTACCCCAACTCCCTGCCCTTGACCGCCCTGGGAGAAAGCAAGCTGTGCGCATAGCGCCCTCTGGTGCCCCAGAGGTGTCACTGAGCAGGTACCCGCGACCCCAGCCCTCTTCGACCCGCCAAAGGTGATTGCGAAGACCTCTGGCATCGTCGCGCGCCTCCGCCTCCACTTTAAGGTGTCCCAGTTGGACCTAGAGGACGCAAACCCAGGGGGGGGGCACTTAGTGTCTTTTATTTCTTTAGCAAAGCTACCTAAAAGAGGGTAATCTTTGGTCTTCCGGCTTTACCGCGTCTGCCCCCGAGGGTGCTGGCTTCTGATCGCAGCGCTTGCAACACAATCCAGCCAAGGTTCACCGAGCCCCGACCGAAACACAGGTGAGGGTCACCGTTTAGACAATGCTACTGCCAGCCCCCATCTCGCATCGCCCTAACATCTGCCACCCGCTGCCCTGCCACCATTTTCATTTGGGGAAGCACTCAAAAGAGGAAGTGGGGTGCTCATTTCTCTGGCAGCCTATTCGTAACTAAACGTAATCTGCAGAACCCATCTCTTCCGAAGCCAGGAAGCTGTCCACACGTCTGTTGAGCGCGGGCGCTATAGTTTTAAAAAACTGGTGTTTGATCAGAGGTTGAAATTGATTTCCATCCCGCGCAGTTCTGTTGCTCAGCAAGTTATTAAAGCAAACTGAATTTAACAAAGGGAAAATAAATTTGCAACGGCCCGCTGTGCTGAAATGTGGGTTGCTAGCAGCACCTGCGCTTAATGAGGACTGAGTTATCGTTAGTACGTGGAACAAATTTATCGTGCATCATTAATACTTTTGAAAGACAACATTCCAGGCATTATCTACTTCTTACTTCTGCAAATGCAGATAGGATTCTAAACGTGTGTCTGGATCGTCTGAGCATTTTGAACCGCAATCTAATTATTATTAATTTCTGATTTTGTCCATGGGGCTTGTAACACCAGCCTTCACGTTTAGTATTCTTAATGCCTATGAGATTTCTCTCTGCTCTTTCCTATTGAGATGTGTCATAGAATAGCAGAGACTGTGAGGATACGTATTCCTCCTTTCAAAAATTAAAATGTTTTTAATGGAAAAAGTAAAAAGAATTATTATTGTCTTAATTATGGCATTATCTTCTCTTACATGAGATTCTCCCTTCCCTTTAATACAAACTCAGCAGGACAAGTTTATCACAAGTAGAATGTTCCAATTCAGTACTCATCACCAAATGTATTTTCTGTGAAAAGAAGATCTGTACAAGGTTGGAGAGAGAAAGTGATAAGAGAAATACAATTGCATGTCACCTTTAAGAAAATTCAAATTCAAAGCTCACAGAAGCACTCACATTGTGTGGATCCTCTTAAATGTATGGTTTTCTTCTTTTACTTTTTCCTGACATTTCCCTGTTATTGTTAATTTTATTGTTGCACATGTGCAAGGTTCGAAGTTCAAACTTGATTTCTTTGCCCAGTGTTCAAATGCTTGCTTCCCTTTGTAACTGTGCAATCTCTTTGCCAGGGGAAAAACTGAGAGGGAACATCAGGCTAAGTCTCAAAGAAGATTCCCACTGGTCAGCACTTAGCAGAGGCCCATATACCTTTGGTTTAGAAGAAGGTGGTCAGGACCAATGGGCCAAAGTCAGCTTCCTTAGTTTGTTTTGTGTACTTGGTCTTCTTGGAAGACTGGGTTGGTTGGTGGACCTCAGGCTAGACTCCCAGAGAGGGCCATTGGATATTTTCATGTTGTTACCAGCACTTTTCAAGGTGGGAAGTATAAAGGGAGTGACCTGGCCCCCTGTGTCCCAGCCCTTGACCTCCAGGCCCTTGATCTCTGGGCCCAGTGGTGGAGAGCTGGGCCACCCTGAGGCCGCTGGGGGCACTGTGGGCATCTAGGAGTTAGAGCTTGGAATCTTGGTCTCACCAAGTGCTAGTACTGCAAGTGTTCCCCTCTGATTTTGAGCTACAGTTTCTTCTTATGGAAAGGAGAACAACAACCTGTAGGGCTAATATCAGAAGGGTTTGTCAAGTGCGCAGCTCATAGGAAAAGTTCAAGTTATTGTTGATCTTTCTGCTTTATTGAGATTGTGAATCCTGAGAAGTTGTGTGTGTGTGTGTGTGTGTGTGTGTGTGTGTGTGTGTAACGAGAGAAAGCAGAGGGAGAAAGATGTCTTCCACTAGAATTCCTTTCACATAAGAAGAATGAATCACAGTGACTCCTAGGAACGAGAGAGAGGAGCATTCATGTTCAAGGGAGACTAATGCCAGGGTGAGCAGTGTGATAGAATGGAAATATATCTGAGTTTATAAATCCATGAACGAGGCTGGATTAAAGAGCTGAGGATTTATCCCAAAGCCGACAGGATGATGAACCGTCATCAAATCTTCCAATAAGGCATAAAAAAACCAATCTCCAAGACAACCAGAAACACTGAAACCAGGGAAGAACAATGGAAGTTAGGGAGAAAATTAAATCTCGTTCTGTGGAAATACAATATTTCTGAAGTGCTCTGCCTGGGAGTACAACCTTGTTGATAGGTGGGCGGTGGAGTGGATGCCTCCGGAAGTGCTTTTCCACTTCATATTCTCACATAAATACAGATTTCTTTTCTCTTTTCATTGGAAGCTGAAATTGATATCTTCTATCTAGCATTAAAAAAAAGAAATTTCCAGAATCAAAGTTTCCCTTTCCTGAACAGTATTAGCAGGCCTGAAATGGATTTCATTCCTAGGGAAACTTTTTATTCATACACTAATTTACAGACACACACCATCAAGAAGACTTTGATTTTCTCAAGGTGACAAGAAGTTTTGGTTGCTATGGCATTTGTCAATATCATTTTCAGACCCTTTATTTCTATAAAATCTACTCAGGATTTTAATCTTATTGCTGCTACTTTGTCGTTTTTGTGCTAGTAGTGTGATGGCTATAGTATTAACAAAACTTTCGTGGGCAACACCATCTTCATTTTTCAGGGATTAACAATACTAGGGTGGCTGTGGCATTGCAGTTCTTTAAAACTCTTTATCAGGATTTCTGTACAGATGACAACTTTGAATGTTGGATTCTTTTCTGCCTGTCTAGAAAAGTAAACTTTTGCAAATATATTTAAGGGGAAATTAATCTGTAGTTAAGTGGGAGTAGGGGAGATATGCGACGTGTTATATAAGCTTCTAAAATGTCTTCTTCCCTTATAGATATAATTGTAAAAAACCCCTTTTGTGGGAAGGGGCTAGTGGCTTTGGTTTAATTGTGGTTAGGACATGGGGTAAGGTGAGGGTTTCCATGAATGGGTTGAGATTTTGATGGTTTGAACTTCCTCACTGTCATCAAGGAGTGGGAGGATCACCTGAGCTTTCTTATGGGCTTGCTCAAATGTGGGGCAAAAGGAAAGGCAGAGTGGTGCTTGGAAGCTGTCAGTGATCAAACATGAAAAAAGGGAGTGAGACTCTTTATTACCATTCACCTCTGAAGTTTCACTGATGCTTGAGTTCTGCTATATTATGTTTAATTGAATTTGAACTGTCTAAAAGTAAGCCATTATATGCTCTATGAGTCCTGCAGCCTGAGACTAGTAAGACCCTTGGTGGGCCAAGTGAACATTCTGTTGAATATTTTGTTTGCGAGCCCAGCATTGTGTATTCTGAGAAGTGAAATGAATGTCTTGTTTATTATCAATGATGTCTGGAACTCTGAAGAGGATAAGGAGTGCCCTCTTGAGACCTTGTATTGTGGCATTAAATACATGAAAGACATGTGTGACCTTGATTGATATTTTGGGTATCTGTGAGACAATAAATTCCCAGAACTTTTTACCCTAAAGGGGCAACCTTGGATAGGAATTGTTGTTGCCATTGGACAGACCAGATGGCCAGACCATTGGCAGTGGCCCAAGAGTCTGTAAAAATGTGCATATAGGACCAATTGTTGATCAGGGTATCCTCTAGTGCTAAGATGATTGCCTGAAGTTTGGCCAATTTTGCTGACACTTGGGTCCTGACCTTGATTAGGGACATCCAGTTTAGATGACAGACAGCAAGAGCTCTCCAGCTGCATTGCTGTCTGTAAAATGTACAAATTCCCTTTTCCAATCACCCAGTTGATCCCAAGGGGCCCTCCAGGTGATCACTGAATCTGGAGGGTAATCTTCTTCAGCATTATTGAATCTGTCAAGGGACTGAGGACAGGTATGCTACCTATTTCTGTTTGTGGGATATGCCAGAGGGCTCTGGTATGGCTTTGTCATGTAAATATCATTTTCATTTTAATAAAGAGGGATGCTGCTTCCATAATCAAAAGCATACTGGGCAGCTGGATGCAGAGTTGCCTGTTGAGAGTTTCCATCTTCAGAAGAGCCCTATATGTAGCTAGTAGTTGTTGCTCTAATGGCATGTGGTATAAGGCTGAGGTGAATAGTTTTTTTTTTTTTTTTTTTTTACCAGAAAACAAGTTTAGTCTTGTTTTGCTTTGTTTTGAACAGACAACCTATGGTCATCATAGTTGGTCCGGAGACTCCTAGAGGTATGAGGAGAGTTGGCTAAAGCCTCTACAGTGAAAGAATGTCTGTTGTCTTGCAGTTTGGACAGATTCTAGAGCTTTTTGTTGGAGGGAGCCTTATTCAAGACATGCCGATTTGTAAGTAACAACAAAAGTGAGTTTAAGCAAAATTTGTAAACAAGGAATATGTTGCCTCCAGAACCCAAAGAACATCTAAAAGATGTTTGGCTTGTTTTAATGATGTGGGTGCTGTGAGGGTCAATAGTTGTTTCTTGACAGTATGAGGGCTAGAGTGGCCTTTGGCTGGCCAAATGATTCCCAGGAATTTAACCAAAGGGTGGTGCCTTGTACTCTGTGTGAGAAAATGGCTCATCTCCTTTTGTGAGCTTCTTTGTGAATATTTATATGTCCTGAGTAGGTGTGTCAAATTAATCTCCTTGGAGGAAGATGTCATCAATGCAAGGTCACACCTGTGCTCTTAGGGAAAGTTAGATGCAATTGAGATCTTACTAGCAAAGACTGTGTGCAATAGCAGGGTTGTTGAGATATTCCATGTGTAGCTGGGTAAAGGTGTATTCTTTTTGAAGACGAGAGCAAACTTCAGCTGAGAGACTATAAAATAGGCACCAAATAGAACATATTCATCTCATCTATAATCAAAAAATATTTTCCAGTTGTTGATTGGATGGAATCAGTAATTTCAATAATATTGGTTACAGATGCTGTGTAGTAAATAATTTAACCTTGCCAAAAGACAGATCCAGCTTTTTCCTTTGGCTACTCAGAAGTAATATCTAAGCCCTTGAAATGCCATGCCTGATTGAAATACCTTCATTTGCTTCAGGGCCTTTGGGCACACCAAGAGTGTGATTTATGGTGGGGGCTTTGGTCATGGATTATCAGCTGTCCTCTGGAGGGGGTGGAGGATGAGATCAGTCACATGGATAGCCAACCAGATTTACTGGCAGTGGAGCTCAGAGACAGTGAGTCTGCCAGCTAGTAAGTCTGTGTGTGGGGCCCTTAAGAGGAATGCCTGCAACCCCAGCTGTCCTCTGTCTCACTCAGACACAATCTCTACTGGTTTTCACAGCCAGAAGTTGTGGGGACTTGTCTTCAAGGCAGGGAAACCCTTGGCTGGGGAGCATGGTGTGGGGCTGGGAACCCTTGCTTCTCTGGAGGGATCTCTGCAGCTGAGATATCCTTCTTGATTCTCAATCACCACACAAAAGTGGGACCAGCCTGTTCCGTGTCTCCACCACTCCTACCAGTCTCAGGGTGGCCTCTTCCGTGTGTCCCCAGTTGTAGGACTTTTGTCCAGCTAGACTTCTGGTTACTTCCAATGATAGTCGTTCTGTGGTTTAGCTGTAATTTTGATATGGTTGTGAGAGGAAGCGAGCTCAGTGTTTACCTACTCCAGCATCTTCACCAGAACTCCTTTTGTCCTCTATTTTATGTTTGGTAACTCCTGAGAGTATAGAGGATACTTTGTTTAAATTTGTAAGACACCCCCCCACCCAGGTATAACTGTAATTTGAATCTGAGTATAAATTAGGCTATGAAAGTTTGCCAATTGGTGCATTCCAGCAGATGTTAAAATTAGTTTAGAAACTGATATAGAAGTACAAAAGCCATTAAGCACCCTTTTATCTTTCTGTTGCATAAATTATTTTAATAAATTTGAATATACGATTGAGTCAAATTGCAGGCCTTTGTTTCAGTTTCTCCCTACCCCCATCACGTTTTTTTCTATGTTGGTGTCTCGTTTCTTTTTCTTTCTTTATCTTTTCCTTTTTTTGGGGGGGGGTTGTTTTGGTTATTGCTGGATATACCTCATGTTGAGGTAGTCCTCTCTATCCTGGTCATGTTTACAAATTTCTTCCTCCAGAGAATCTCAAATCAGTAGTATAATGGTTAGAGACCTTTCTTATGGAAGATATTGTTTGATTGGGTCCAGAGACTCTGGACTTAAATTGAGTTGAATAAACTTCTTGGCATGTTGATCAGCTGTGGCACTCAGTAGAGCTCATAGTCTGTATTGGTCCATTTTAAAATCATCCAATAAAGTAAGGGTGTCCTCTGACTCTTTAAGAGGGAGGAGGATGAAACATTTAGGGTGCTTTTTATAATATCTATGCCATGAGGATACCGTGAGTATTTCCCATGTAATCCTGAGGATCAGGATCTTTGTTGCACCAGAAGCATTTAAGGCCCTAAAGAGCTGTCTGCTTTTAGGAGTGTGGCCTTAGCCCTCCACATGATGACTATTCTTCTTCACTCTGATGACTGCCCATGACCACCATATTGCACATATTTTTCATATTTTTCCTGAACACTTTGGAATAGGATCAATGCTTAGTTGAAGCATACAGCTAACAATCACAGGGTAAGAGTTGTCCTCCTGAGTCTAGAATCACTCATAACTTGCAGGAATTGAAACCCATAATTCAGTCTGAGACAAATAGATCCAGTCTGAGAAAATCAACCCAGGGCCACTTTAAAGAAGGTCCCAATTCCATACTAGTGTCCTTAAAAGCAAACCTTCAGACTAAGGTAAGTTAAATTAGTAACTGAGGCTCACTAAGACTTATTAAATGCAGCAATAACTCTAATGCAAGCTCACTGGCAGGCAGCAGCAGAATGCAAAGAGCACACTAGGCAGCAGGAAGTAGGCAGCAGCTCAAAGTATATACAGTACTTGCCAGCAGGCTGTAGAGTGAGTAAGCTGAAAGCAATAATGACCTCTAAGAGATGGTGATTATCTCTTAGACTATACTGTTCCCAGCACCAACTGTTTTGAGGGTCCTCTGCAAAGGGCAGGATCATGCCCCTTATCTGCACCCCAAAGTGATTTTTGACCTTGAGGCTGATGATGTCACACATGCACTAAGAGGGTGTAAAAAGATTTATGAGACTTTCTGGGGAGAGCAGAAGAAACTTTCAATCCTTTCAATTTGGCTTGAGTGAAGAATGGATGTTCTTGGTTCGAACTTCCTCAACAGCACCAAGGGGGAGAGTGCTCAGGCTTTCTTATTGGCTTGCTAGATGTGGGTCAAAAGGAAGAAAGGGGAAAGGGGCTCGAAAGCTGTCAGCAGTCAAATATCAAAAATGGAAATGGACTTTTTGTTACCAACTTCCTATTACTTCAGATGATAAATGGATGTACAAATACAGTTAATCAGGGAATGTAAGATCAATGAAATGATGAAACTGCCAAGTTACTTCAAGGAAAATATCACATATTGAGTTCAGAGGAAATTGGTTGGAAAGTAAAAATGATCACACACCATAGAAGCAAAAACAGAGCTCTGGGATAAAATGTCTTTGACCAAAGATGAAGAAAATGTAGCATTCCTTATCTGTGCCATGAGGCTGTTCCTGAGGGCTTCCGAACTGTTGAGAGAAAGTAACCACAATTCCATTTAATACATTTTCTTTTCTTTTTTCTTTTCTTTTCTTTTTTCTTTTCTTTTCTTTTCTTTTCTTTTCTTTTCTTTTCACTATGCAAAAATGTTGCCAAGTTGGTCCTCCCCGGCTTTATTGAAACATTATAGACAATTAGTTGCTCATTTTTACATTGTACAATTTAATGAGCTATTTTTCAATTATAGTTGGCATACAACAATATACCAGTTTCAGTTATACAGCATAGTGATCAGAGATCCACATAACTCGCAAAGCAACCATCCCACTAAATCTAGTACCCTCTTCCCCCTTACATATTTATTATAACATTATTAACCATCTTCCCCATGCTATACTCTACATCTCCATGTCTATTCTGAAACTAACCATTTATACTTCTTAATGCCTTTGCTTTTTTTTTTTGCTGTCCTCCCCAAACCCCCACCCCCCATCTAATAGCACTCAAAATATTATCTGTATCTATGAGTTTATTTCCACTTTTGTTGTTGTTTATTTTGTTCTTTAGATTCCACGTATACGTGAAATCATGTGATATTTGCCTTTCTCTATCCAACTCATTTTATTCAGCACAATACTGTTTAGGTCCACCAAGGCAATATCTTTTTCCGTCCCCTTATTTTTGGTCTGTGTGTGTCTTTTAATCTGAAGTGAGTCTCTTGTAGGCAACATATGTAAGGGTCTTGTTTTCTTATCCATTCAGCCACTCTATCTTTTGGTTGGAGCATTTCATTCTTTTCCATTTGAGGTACTTGTTGATAGGAATGTAGATATTACCATTCTTTATTCCTGTCTTTGATACATGTTTTTTCTTCTTAAAGTCCTTCTAACATTTCCTGTAATACTGGCTTGGTGTTGATAAATTCCTTTAGCTTCTTTTCTCCGGGATGCTCTTTATCTGTCCTTCAACTCTAAATGATAGCTTTGCTGGATAAAGTATTCTTGTTCGTAGATCCCGGATTTTCATCATATCGAAAATTTTGAGTCAAGCCCTTCTGTCCTGCATGGTTTCTTTTGAGAAATCAGCTGCAAGTCTTCTGGGTACCCCCTTGTAGGTAACTAACTGCTTTTCTCTTGCTGCTTTTAAGATTCTCTCTTTGTATTTAACCTTTGGCACTTTAATTATAATTAAAATTTGTGTAGGCCTCTTTGGGTTCCTTTTTCTTGGGACTCTCTGAGCTTCTTGGGGTTTTATGTCTATTTCCTTCACCAGGTTAGGGAAGTTTTCCATCATTATTTCTTCAAATAGATCTTCAACATCTTCTTTTCCTTCTGGTACTCCTATGACACAGATATTTTTTACGTTTAATAGTGTCCCATAGGCTCCTTAAATTATTATTATCGTCTTAGTTTCTTTTTTCTTGCCATTCTGATTGAATGTTCTTGTCTTACCCACCCTCTGTATTGGTAGTTCGATCCTCTTTTTATCCACTCTGTTGATTCCCTCTAATACAGTCTTCATCTCAAGTAATGTTCTCTTCATTTCTGACTGGTTCCCTTTTATAATTTCCATTTCCATTTTTATGTTTTTTATCTCTTTGTTAAAGTTCTCACTGAGTTCATCCACTCTTCCCCTAAGTTCATTGAGCAACTTTATAACCAATGTTTTGAACTCTGCATCAGTTAGATTGCTTGACTCCTTTATTCCTGGATCTCTGTTCTGTTCTCTCATATGGTTTCTGCTTCGTTGTCTTCCCCCTTTTGGTTGCCTTTCTGTGTCTCTTTCTATGTACTAAGCAAAGCTCCTCAGTCTCCCAGTCTATTAAGTGTGGCTTTGTGTAGTAGGTGTCCAGTGGCACGGTCCTGAGAGGTTTTCAGCTGCAGGCCAAGTTTAGCCACAGCCTGTGCCCCTCCAAGGTCATCTATTAAGACTCAGCAAACAATCCACAGATGCTGTGCTTATAGTTGCCTCAAGAATCCACGCCAGAAACTGTGGTCAGCTGTCACTGGCGTGAGTCTTGGGATAGCTCAGCAAGGGGCACCTAACCCACTGAGGACATAACTGGATGTGGCTTGGGTAGGGCTGCATGTTGGGGGGGTGGAGTTTCAGGGAATCCTCTGAGCTGAGTGACCTCTATTATCCAGTTTGATGATGTCTCAGCTATGGTGCCGCTGAGTATGCACATTGGGTGAGTGAGGGCTCAACAGAGGAACAATGGATACCACTGGCACTTGTGTACAGGAGTGAACCTTATCTCCGGTTCTCATTCTGACAACTCAGTGTCCCCTGTAATTCCCTGGTGCCCACAGAGCAGCCAACTTGGCGCTGGTGCTCAGAGCGAGCAGGTCCATCACTGTGAAAGTCCGCTCATGGATGTGGCCCCATTAAAGTCGTCTGCAGCTGCCACTGCTACTGCCACAGCCTCTGTCACACGCAGCAGCTCGGGACCAGGCAGCCTCGTGCTTCACCCCCTCGACCTTCTACCATTTCAGGGTGATTGATTATTTCTCTCCCTAGTTGTAGTGCTTCTGTTCATCCATATCCGAAGTGATATTCCTTGCTGTTTGCTCCATGTTTCTGTCAAAACTTTGATTTGGCTGCAAGAGGGAAGAACAAAGCCTCTATCATCTACGCCATTTTTTTTCTCTTCCATTTAATGCATTTTCGAGGAAGGTAAAGGGCATGAAACATTATTGCTTAAACATAATCCTCATACTCCTTGTATCCATGACTCTTTTCCTAAGCTTATAAACTCATTTTAGGGTAGCCTAATTGTTCTCTCTCAAGCTACATTCTCCAATATGGTGGCCAACAGATATGGATGGCTGTTGAGCACTTGGAATTTGGTTAATAGGAATTAAGTTGAGCTGCAAATGTAACATACAAAGACTTCGGTTTTGAATTTATTTCCTAGAGCTGCTGTAAAAAAGTACAACAGGTTGGGTGACTTAAATAACAGAAATTTAGTTCCTTACAGTCTGGAGGCTAGAAGCCTGAGACCAAGGTGTCAGCAGGGTTGGTTCTTTCACAGGGCTGTGATAGAGAATCTATTCTGTGCTTCTCCCCTAGCTTCTAGTGGTTTGCTGGCAATCTTTGTCAGTCTTTGGCTTCTGCTACATCATTCCAATCTCTGCATTTGTATTTACATGGCTATCTCTCTTTGTTTGTGCCTCTGCACCCAAATTCCCCATTTTATTTATTAATTAAAAAAAAATAAGGGTAAACATGGCGGAGTGAGAGACATTCCCAGATCTCTCCCCTTGAAACAACAATAAACTGAACATCTAAAACTCAACAAAAAACACCCAAACTGCATACCAGCACATCTGAGCATGAGATCTGCGCATAAGAGCGACCACAGTTACTTTAAAGCTTTATATGAAGCAGGGATCTAAGAGGCTTAGACACCACCTATTGGAAACCAAAAGAAAAATACCTTATTGGCAACAGGCTATGGACCATTATATAATAAATTTTACTTCTGGGGGAAAAAAAAAACAACGAACACATATCCATTAATGCCCAGGCTGAGGAATAGTCCATTAAACACCATGAACAACCAAAGTGACAAGACATTTCAGAAAGAAAGAGAAAAACCTCCAGAAAATGAGCTTACATACATAAAAACATGCAACTTAAATGAGAGAGAATTCAGAATGGTACTTAGGAAAAAACTCTATGAGTTCCAAAATGAGTCATATCAACAACTTCAGGAATTGAAAAAAGCAACTAGATGTACAGGATGAGTTCTTTACCAAGGAGATTGAAACCCTCAAAAAGAAAAGAATAGAATTTCTGGAGATAAAGAACATACTGCAAGAGATGAAAAATGAAATATCAAGCTTGGGAAATAGAGTCGACCAAATGGAGAAAAGGATCAGTGATATCGAAGACAGAAATCTAGAAATAAATCAGAAGGAAGAAGAGAAAAACAGAAGAATGAAAAATAATGAAAGAGAAATACAAGAATTAGCTGATACCATCAGGAGAGGAAACATAAGAATAATGGGCATTATCGAAGGGGAGGAAAAGGAGCAGGGACTAGAAATCATTTTCAGACAAATACTTGATGAGAATTTCTCAAATCTAAGGAATGAGCTGGAGCATGGAATTCAAGACGTCAACAGAACACTCAATTATCTCAACCCAAAGGGGCATTCACCAAGACGCATTGTATTAAAATTATCAAAAATCAGTGACAAAGACAGAATTCTCAGGGCAGCCAGGGAGAAGAAAACAGTAACTGATAAAGGAAAATCCATTAGATTATCATCGGACTTCTCAGCACAGATCTTACAAGCCAGAAAGGAGTAAAATCAAATATTTAAACTATTCAAAGAAAGGAACTACCAGTCTAGAATAACATATTCAGCAAGGCTCACCTTTAGATATGAAGGAGAAATAAAGACCTTTCCAAACATTAAAAAAAAAAAATGAGAGAATTCTCCACTATGAGGTCTGTACTACAGGAAACACTGAAAGGGTCAGCTCACCTAAAACAAAATGACAATAAAAAAAAATACATAATTAGGAGTAAGGTGACTAGCAGGCTGAAAAAAGCAGGAGCGTGCAACCCTTACTAGGAACAGAGCATTATAAGTTTAAAATAAGAAGAGATTTTTGATAGCAAGATAGTAATGAACGTTGAGCATACATAGGGAAAAAATGAGACAACAATGACTGAAAAGGGGAGAATTTAAAGATCCAAATTCGCAAAGGGAAATGGAGATTAGGCATGCACAGAAGAAAAAGGATGACTGCATGTGTGTGTGTGTGTGTGTGTGTGTGCGTGTGTGTGTGTGTAACTATCCTTTACAAATTTGTACTGGTAACCACACACCAAAGATCCAGAACTAAAGTATAGAACATAAAACAAGAAGGATCAGAGGGAAAAATCCACGAAACTGAAAAAAATGAACAAACAAAAAAAACCAAACACATAAGGACAAGGAAGATATGGAAACACTGAGATACCAGAAGCAAAATATAAAATGTTTATAGGAAGACCTCATATTTGAATATATTATTATTATTACTATTATTATTATTGTTGTTAATTAATTAATTTTTATGGTGACATTGGTTAACAAAATACAATAAGCTTCAGCTGTACACTTTGACAGTAGGTATATATATATTTACAGTGTGTTCGCCTCCCATAGTTAGATTTGTTTCTGTCACCACATATTTGACCCTATTTACCCCATCTACCTACCCCACCTCCCCTACCCGTACTCTCTGGTAACTACTAGTCTATAGTCCATGTCCATGAGACTCCATTTGTCCTGTTCATTTGTTGCTTTTTGGTTTATATATCACATATAAATGATATCATGTGATTTTCATTTTTTTCTGTCTGGCTTATTTTGCTTAGCATGATTATCTTGAGGTCCATCCATGTTGTCGCAAGTGGCAGTATTTCATCTCTTCTTATGGCTGAGTAAGATTACATTGCATATATGTACCAGAGCTTCTGTAGCGAATCATCTATCATAGGACACTTCGGTCGCTTCCATGTTCTGGCCACTGTGAATAATGCTGCTATGAACATTGGTGTGCAAATATTTTTTTGGATATGGGTTTTCAAGGCTTTAGGGTAAATACCCAGTAGAAGAATTGCTGGATCATATGGTTGATAAATTCTTAGTTTTTTCGAGAAACCTCCATACCGTTTTCCATAGTGGCTGTACCAATTTGCAGTCCCACCAGCAGTGTATGAGGGTTCCTTTTTCTCTGCATCCTCTCCAACATTTGTTATTACTTGTCCTGTTGATTATAGCTATTCTAACAGGTGTGAGATAGTATCTCATTGTGGTTTTGATTTGCATTTCCCTAATAGCTAGCAATGTTGAGCATCTGTTAATATATTTGTTGGCCATTTGTATGTGCTCTATGGAGAAATGTCTGTTCAAGTCCTCGGCCCATTTTTTGATTGGATCATTTGTTTTTTGTTGTTATTGAGTCATATGAGTTCTTTGTATATTTTGGATATTAGGCACATATCGGAGGCATTGCTTGCAAATATATTTTCCCATTCGGATGGTTGTCTCTTTACCTTGTTGATGGCTTCTTTTGCTGTGCAGAAGCTTTTTAGTTTGATGTAGTCCCAATCATTTATTTTTACTTTTACTTCCCTTCATATTGAGGTCAAATTCATAAAATCCTCTTTAAGTCCAAGGTCTTTGAGTTTAGTTCCTATGTTTTCTTCTTTGCATTTTATTGTTTCAGGTCTTATACTCAGGTCCCTAATCCTTTTTGAGTTAATTTTGGTGTGTGGTGATAGACAACAGTCTAATTTAATTCTTTTGCAGGTGGCTTTTCAGTTTTCCCAGCACCATTTATTGAAGAGGCTTTCCTTTCTCCACTGTATGTTTTTGTCTTTTTTTGTTGAAAATTATTTGCCTATATAAACATGGATTTACTTCTGGACTCTCGATTCTGTTCCGCTGGTCCATGTGTCTGTTTTGCTGCCAATACCATGTTTTTATTACTGTTGCTTTGTAGTATAATCGGAAGTTGGGCAGAGTGATGCCTCCAGCTTCATTCTTTTTTCTCAGGATGGCATTGGGGATTTCGAGTTTGTGCTTCCATACAAATCTGATGATTTTTTGTTCTATTTCTTTAAAAAATGCTAATGGGATTTCGATGGAGATTGAATTAAATCTGTATATTGCTTTAGGCAATATGGTCATTTTCACTATGTTGATTCTTGCAATCCAAGAACACGGAATATCTTTCCATTTCTTTGTATCTTCTTTGATTTCTATTAACAGGGCCTTAAAGTTTTCATTATATAGGTCCTTCACATATTTTGTTAGATTTATTCTTAGATCTTTTATTCATTTTGTTACAATTGTAAAAGAAATTATTTTTTCAAATTTCTTTTTTTGACACTTCATTACTAGAGTATAGGAGTGCTATGGATTTTTGAACATTGATTTTGTATCCAGAAACATTACTGTATTTGCTTATTGTTTCAAGTAGTGTTCTTGTGGAGTCTTTAGGGTTTTCTATATTGAGAATCATGTCATCTGCAAATAGAGAGAGTTTGATTTCTTTGTTTCCTATTTGGATGCCTTTTTATCTTCCTCTTGCTTGATTGCATTCACTAGGATCTCCAATGTTATATTGAATAACAGTGGTGATAGTGGACAGCTTTGCCTTGTTTCTGATCTTAGAGGGAAGGTTTTTAGTTTTTCACCATTAAGTATTATGTTGGCTGAAGGTTTTGTATATGGCCTTTATTATGTTAAGGTACTTTCCTTCCGTACCGACTTTGTTAACTGTTTCGATCACAATGGATGCTGAATCTTGTCAAAGATTTTTCTTCATCTATTGATATGATCATATGATTCTTATTCTTTAATTTGTTTATGTCTTATATCACATTAATCGATTTGCGTATGTTGAACCATCTCTGTGTCCCCTGGGATGAAACCCACTTGATCGTGGTGTACAATCTTTTTAATATGTTGCTATATTTGGTTCGCGAGTATCTTATTTAGGATTTTTGCATTGGTGTTCATGAGAGATATTGGTCTGTAGCTTTCTGTCTTTGCGTTTTCTGGACCAGGTTTTGGTATCAGAGTAATATTGGCCTTATAGAATGAGTTGAGAAGTGTTGCCTCTTCTTTTTTATGGAAGAGTTTGAGGAAAATAGGTATTAAATCTTTGAATGTTTGGTAGAATTCACTGGTGAAGCCATCTGGTCCTGGACTTTTACTTTTTGGTAGGTTTTTTATGATTGTTTCAATTTCCATACTGTTGAATGATCTATTTAGATTTTCCAGATCTTCTTGATTCAGTTTAGAAAGGTTGTATTTTTCTAAGAACTGATCCATTTCTTCTAGGTTATTAAATTTGGTGTTATATAGTTATTCATAGTATTCTTGTATGATCCTTTATATTTTTGAGGTGTCTGCCGTAATCTCTCCTCTTTAATCCCTGATTTTGTTTATTTGTGTCCTTTCTCTGTTTTCTTTAGTGAGTCTATCTGAGAGTTTGTCAATTTTATTAACCTTCTCAAAGAACCACCTATTTGTTGCATTTATTTTTTAATTATTTGTTTATTTTCAATTTCATTTATTTCTGCTTTAATTTTGATGATTTCTTTCTTTCTGCTGACTTTAGGCTTCATTTGTTCTTCCTTTTCTAGTTTATCTAAGATGTAGCATTAGTTTATTTGGGCTCATTCTTGTTTTTGAGATAATACTGTAACAATATGAACTTTTCTCTTATGACTGCTTTTGCCATGTCCCAAAAGATTTGATATGTTGTACTATCATCATCATTGTTTTCTATGATCTCTTGATCTCTCTTTTTACTTCTCTGACCCAGTCATTCTTCAGTACTATGTTGTTTAATCTTCAAGTATTTGTGGTTTTTCCTGCTTTCTTTTTGCAGCTGATCTCTAGTTTCAAGGCATTATAATCAGAGAATTTGGTTGGTATGATTTTCACCCTCTTATATTTGTTGAGGCGATCTCTGTGTCCCAGTATGTGGTCAGTCCTTGAGAATGTCCCATGTGCACTGGAGAAGAATGAAAAAGCAGCTGTTTTGGGAATGAAAGCTCTATAAATGTCAATTATGTCCAGTTGGTTAATGTGTCATTTAAGGATGTTCTTTCCTTATTAATAATCTTTTTTGGATGACCTGTCCATATCTGACAGTGAGATATTTAGGTCCCCTACTACGATAGTGTTTTGGTCTGTTTCTCCCTTTAGGTCTGTTAGTAATTGCTTTATATATTTTGAGGCTCCCTGATTGGGAGCATAGATATTAATAGCTGTTGTGTCTTCTTGGTGCATGATTTCCTTTATCATTATAAAGTGTCCCTAAGTATCTTTCTTTAACTTTTTTATTTTGAAGTCTATTTCATCTGATATCAGCACCGCTACTCCTGCTTTTCTCTGAATGCCATTTACTTTAAATATTATTTTCCACCCTTTCACTCAAGTGAAAGGGTGGAAAATAATATTTGTCTTTGGAACTGAGATGTTCTCCTGGAGGCAACATATGGTTGGGTTTTGTTTTCTGATCCAATCTGCAGCTCTGTGCCTTTTTATTGCTAAGTTCAGTCCATTTACATTTAGAGTGATTACTGAAATATGAAGTCTTCTTATAGCCATTTTCTCTTTTGGTATCTGGTAGCTCAGTGTTTCCATTGCTTCCTTGTCCTTGTGTTTCTGTTTTCTTTATTTTAGTTGGCTTTTGTGGATTTCTCCTCTGGTTCTTCTTGTCTTATGTTAGATACTTAAGTTCTGATCTTTGGCGTGTGGTTACCATTGTGAATATGTAATTATAGTTATATTTATATAGTCACCCATTTCCTTCTGTGCGTGCCTGATCTCCATTCATTTTTTGCTAATTTGGATCTTTAAATCCTCTCCTTTTCAGTCATTGTTGTCTCATTTTGTCTCTATGTATGCTGAACGTTCATTACTATCTTACTATAGCAATTATTTTCTTATTGTTTAAGCTTATAATGCCCTGTTCTTAGTAAGGGTTGCACTCCTTGCTTCTATTTGCTTGATAGTCATCTTACTCCTAATTATGTATTTTTTTGGTCATTATATTTCAGGCGAGCCGACTCCTTTTGAGATTTCCTGTAGTGCAGACCTCATAGTGGAGAATTCTCTCAAGTTTTATAAGTCTGGAAAAGTCTTAATTTCTCCTTCATCTCTAAAGAGGAGTTTAGCTGGATACCTTACTGTTGGCTGATAGTTCCTTTCACTTAAAAGTTTGAATATTTGATTCCACTCCTTCCTGGCTTGTCAGGTTTGTGCTGAAAAGTCTGACAATAATCTGTTGGGTTTTCCTTTATAAGATATCGTTTTCTTTTCCCTGGCTGCCCTGAGAATTCTGTCTTTGTCATTGATTTTTGATACTTTTAGTACAATGTGTCCTGGTGAAGGCCTTTTTGGGTGAGGTAATTGGGTGTTCTATTGACTTCTTGTATTCCAAGCTCCAGCCAGCTCAGTCCTTAGATTTGGGAAATTCTTGTCAATGATTTTTCTGAAAATGATTTCTAGTCCCTGCTCCTTTTCCTCCCCTTCGATAATGCCCATTATTCTTATGTTTCCTCTCCTGATGGTATCAGCTAGTTCTTGTATTTCTCTTTCATTATTTTTCATTCTTCTGTTTTTCTCTTCTTCCTTCTGATTTATTTCTAGATTTCTGTCTTCGATATCACTGATCCTTTTCCCCATTTGGTCGACTCTATTTCCCAAGTTTGCTATTTCATTTTTTCAACTCTTGCAGTGTGTTCTTTATCTCCAGAAGTTCTATTCTTTTCTTTTTGAGGGTTTCAATCTCCTTGATAAAGAACTCATCCTGTTCATTTAGTTGTTTTTTTCAATTCCTGAAGTTGTTGATATGACTCATTTCAGAACTCACAGAGTTTTTTCCAAAGTACCATCCTGAATTCTCTCTCATTTAAGTTGCATATTTCTATACGTGTAAGCTCATTTTCTGGAGATTTTTTTCTTTCTTTCTGAGATGCCTTGTTACCTTGGTTGTTAATGATGTTTAATGTAACATTTCCCAACCTTGGCATTAATGGAAGTGAGTTCTGCTTTTTTTCAAAAAAAAAAAAAGATTTATTATATAATGATCTCTCTTTAGCCTGTTGCAAAGAACACATTTTTCTTTTGGTTTCTAATAGGTGACGTCTAAACCTCTTGGATCCCTGCTTTATATAAAGCCTTAGTCATGCCTTTTTTTTTCTTATAGATGTTTAATCATGCTCACTACTCTCAGTCTCATTCCATTTCAGTGTTAGTGAAAGTTTTGTTAGCGTTTGTCAGATTCTCCTGGGCTCTGTAGTGTTTGGTCTTGGAGGATATGGGGGGAAGGGCCCTCTGAGTTGGGGGATGGGGGCTGTGGCTCATATTTAGTTTGACAATCGTGGCTGGTAATAATCAATTGTTGTTTCTCTGCCATCCTGCTTCTTTGTTTTCTGCCCTGATGCTTGGCCACTGCCGCTGGCCCCATGAAGCCCACAACTTTCTCAGGCAGGGTGGTTCAAGGAATTTGCCACACTTTATCCTCTCTCTCTCTCCTCCTGAAGGGAGTTCCAGCTGTGAGAGGTGGCTTCTTTGTTTCTCCCAGTCTGCCGCCCGACTTCTGGGATTCAGACCTGTGGTAGCTCTTATGTGGAGAACCCACACTCAGACATGCTGGTGTGCAGTTTGGGTGTTTTTTGTTCAGTTTTAGATGTTAAGTTTATTGTTGTGTCAAGAGGAGTGATCTGAGGACATTTCTCACTCTGCCTTGTTTTTCCAAATCTCTCAATATTCACTCTAAATGTAAATGGATTGATCTCAACAATAAAAAGTCACAGATTTGCTGATTGGGTCAAAAACAAAAATACAACCATACTATGTCAGCAAGAGACATATCGCAGTTCCAAAGACAAATATAGACTCAAAAATGAAAAGGTGGAAATGATAGTATAAGGAAATGGCATTCAGAGAAAAGTGGGAGTAGCGCTACTAATATTGGACTAATAGACTTCACAATAAAAAGGTAAAGAAAGATACTGAGGGACACTTCATAATGATAAAGGAAATCATGCACCAAGAAGACATAACACTTGTTAATATCTATGCTCCCAAACAGGGAGCCCCGAAATATATGAAGCAATTACTAACAGAACTAAAGAGACAAACAGACCTAAGCACTATCGTAGTAGGGGACCTAAGTACCCCACTGTTGGATATGGACAGATCATTCAAAAAGAAAAGCAATAAGGAAAGAATATCTTTAAATAACACATTAGACCAATGGGACATATTTGACATTTACCGAGCCTTCAATCCCAAAACAGCTGTGTATACATTCTACTCTAGTGCACATGGAACATTCTCAATGATTGACCATATATTGAAACACAGAGGTAGCCTCAATAAATATGAGAGGTTTGAAATCATACCAACTCTATTCTCTGATCATAATTCTTTGAAGGTAGAGATCAACTGTAAAAAGAAAGTGGGAAAAAACACAAATACATTGAAATTTAACAACCTGCTTCTGAAGAATGACTGGGTTAGAGAGGAAGTAAAAAGAGAGATCAAGAGATACATAGAAAAGAATGATAATGATAGTACAACATATCAAATCTTTTGGGACACAGCAATAGTGGTCATAAGAAGAAAGTTCATATTGTTACAGGCCTATCGCCAAAAACAAGAATGAACCCAAACAAACAAGCTAATGCTACATCTTAGATAAACTAAAAAAAGAAGAAGAAATGAAGCCTAAAGTCAGCAGAAAGAAAGAAATCATCAAAATTAGAGCAGAATTAAAGGAAATTGAAAACAAAGAAACAAAAAATGAATGCAACAAAGAGCTGGTTCTTTGAGAAGGTTAATAAAATTGACAAACCCCTGGCTAGACTCACTAAAGAAAAAAGAGAAAGGACAGAAATAAACACAATCAGGGATTAACGGAGAAATTATCACAGACACCACAGAAATTCAAAAGATCATACAAGAATACTATGAAAAGTATATAACACTAAATTTAATAACCTAGAAGAAATGTACCAGTACTTAGAAAGATACTTTTCTAGACTGAATCAAGAAGAACTGGAAAATCTAAATAGACCGATCAGTAGAATGGAAATTGAAACAGTCATCAAAAATCTACGAAAATGTAAAAGTTCAGGACTAGATGGCTTCACCAGTGAATTCTACGAAACATTCAAAGAAGATTTAATACCTTTCCTCCTCAAATTCTTCCAAAAAATCAAACAGGATACAATACTTCCCCACTCATCTTATGAGGCCAATATCACCCTGATACCAAAACCTAGTCCAAAAAAACAAAAAAAAAAAAAAAAAAAGAAAAAGAAAAAAAGAAAAGAAAAAAAAGAAAAAGAAAACTACAGACCGATATCTCTTATAAATACAGATGCAAAAGTCCTAAATAAGATACTAGCGAACTGAATACAGCAACAAATTAAAATGATTATACACCATGATCAAGTGAGCTTCATCTCAGAGAGACAGGGATGGTTCAATATATGCAAATCGATTAATGTGATACACCACATTAACAATTGAAAAAGTAAGAATCATTTGATCATATTGACAGATGCAGAAAAAGCTTTAATAAAGATACAGCATCCATTTATGATCAAAACAGTTTAAAAAATCAGTACAGAAGGCAAGTACCTTAACATAATAAAGGCAATATGCGACAAAAGCTCAGCCAACAGTATACTTCATGGTGACAAACTAAAAACCTTTCTTCTAAGATCAGGAACAAGACAAAGCTGTCCACTATCTCCACTGTTATTTAATATAACAATGGAGGTCCTAGCAAGTGCAATCAGGCAAGAGGAAGATATAAAAGGCATCCAAATAGGAAACAAAGAAGCCAAACTGTCACTATTTGCAGGTGACATGATTCTATATATACGCAACCCTAAAACCTCCACAAGAACAGTACTAGAAACTATATGCAAATAGAGTCAAGTTTATGGATATGAAATCAATGTTTAAAAATCCATAGCTTTCCTATGCTCTAATAATGAAGGGTCAGAAATAGAAGTAGAAAAAATAATTCCTTTCTCAATTGCAACAAAAAGAATAAAATACTTAAGAATAAATTTAATGAAACATGTGAAGGACCTATATAATGAAAACTACAAGTCCCTATTAAAAGAACTCAAAGAAAATACAAAGAAACGGAAAGATATTCCATGTTCTTGGTGTGCAAGAATCAACATAGTTAAAATGACCATATTACCTAAAACATTATACAGATGTAATGCAATCCCCATCAAAACACCATTGGCATTTTTAAAGAAATAAAACAAAAAAATCATCAGATTTGTATGGAAGTGCAAAGGTCCCCTAATTGCCAATGCCACTTTGAGAAAAAAGAATAAGGCTAGAGGCATCACTCTGCCTGACTTCCAATTATACTACAAAGCGACAGTAAACAAAACGGTATGGTATTGGCAGCAAAACACACACAGACCAGTGGAACAGAGTCGAGGGTCCAGAAATAAATCTGTGTTTATATTGGCAAATAATTTTTGACAAAAAAAGTCAAAAACATATAGTAGAGAAAGGAAAGCTTCTTCAATAAATTGTGCTGGAAAAACTGGAAAGCCATCTGCTAAAGAATGAAATTAGACTGTTGTCTATCACCACACACCAAAATTAACTCAAAATATATTAAGGACCTGAATATAAGACCTGATACAATAAAATGCATGTAGGAAAACATAGGAACTAAACTCAAGGACCTTGGACTTAAAGAGGATTTTATGAATTTCACCTCAATATGAAGGGAAGTAAAAGCAAAAATAAATGAATGGGACTACATCAAACTTAAAAGCTTCTGCTCAGCAAAAGAAACCCTCAACAAGGTAAAGAGACAACCATCCGAATGGGAAAATACATTTGCAAGCAATGCCTCCGATATGTGCCTAATATCCAAAATATACAAAGAACTCAATAACAATAAAAAAATGATCCAATCAAAAAGTGCTAGAGGACCTGAACAGACACTTCTCCATAGAGGACATACAAATGGCCAATAAATATATTAAAAGATGCTCAACATTGCTAGTTATTAAGGAAATGCAAATCAAAACCAGAATGAGATATCATCTCACACCTATAATCAACAGGACAAGTAAATGTTGGAAAGGATGTGGAGAAAAAAGAACCATTGTACACTGTTGGTGAGACTGTAAATTGGTACAGCCACTATGGAAAGCAGTATGGAGGTTCCTCAAAAAACCAAGAATTGATCTACCATATGATCTAGCAATCCCTCTACTGGATATTTACCCCAAAGACTTGAAAACCCATATCCAAAAAGATATTTGCACACCAATGTTCTTAATGGCATTATTCACAGTGGCCAGGACATGGAAGCAACCGAAGTGTCCTATGATAGATGATTTACTAAAGAAGCTGTGATGTTTATATACAATGGAATATTACTCAGCCATAAGAAGAGTTGAACTACTGCCATTTGCAACAACATGGATGGACCTCGAGATAATCATGCTAAGGGAAATATGCTAGACAGGAAAAGTTCAAAATCACATGATATCCCTTATATGTGAGATATAAACCTAAAAGCAACAAAGGAACAAGATAAACAGATACTCATGGACATGGAAAATATACTAGTGGTTACCAAAGTGTAGGGGGGATGGGAGAGGGGGATGGTAGACGGGGTAAAGAGGGTCACATATGTGGTGACAGTAAGAAAGCTAACTATGGGAGGTGAACATACAATCTAAATGTATATATGGCTTACTGTTAAAGTGTACAGCTGAAACATTGGGTTTCATTAACCAATGTCACCGTAAACATAAATAAATAAATTAATTAATTTTAAAAAAGTAAATTTTAAATTCCTATGTTGCTTGAATGTGTGGCACAAATTATATTAGATAGGAGTTCTCTAAGGTAGAGGTTGGCAAACTATGGGCTAAACACCAAATCTTGTTCACTGTCTGTTTTGTAAATAAAGTTTTACTGGAGCACAGCCATATACATTCATGTATGTATTGTCTGTGGCTGCTTTCATCCTACAATAGTAGATTTGATTAGGTGAACAGATTATATGGCCTTAAAACCCTGGAAACTTACTATCTGTTCTTTTACAGAAAATAATTTGCCGACACTTGCTGTTAACAGTGGCTCTGATCCTATCACTGCTCTGCTCTAGAACTAACAATGTCTCCCTTTTGGAGACCCTCCAGCCAGCCCAACCTGACCCCTTCATGCCTCACCCTTCTCGCTGATCATCAGACAGTATTATTAGCCCTTAGCTCATCTTGTAGAACCTGCACTGCTTAGCCACCGTCTGGCATTCTAGGACCATAAAAGATGTTCATAGAATTAATTGCAAATGTCACCTGGAGTTAGTTAGCAGGTAGGATGTATGGAGAGGTGACTTTGAACAGAGCTGAGCTTTACTGGGCTTCCATGACTTTTCATTAGATGTGTGAATGGAAGCCCACATCAAAGTAGTTCCAGGTTCCACCTGCAAGCACTGTAAGGTCCCCCAGGTTTGAGCTTTACCACTGCTTCTGATAACCGCAGCTATCATTTATTGGGAGCGTGCTATGTGCCAGGCCTTTTGCTAACGGCATTATTTCATGTAATTTTCTCAAGCAGAGGAGGTTGGTACAGTCAGTTCTGCTATAACTCTTGTTTTGAAAAATGTGAATTTGTTCTAATGTGATTTATATGTTAGGGAACAATTTGAGCATAACATGAACTTCATGTTTGCTTATGTGCAATTTCTTCCATGAGAAACACTAGATGAACACAGGAAACTGCACTCAGCTGAACTGAGTCACATAGGAATACAGAAAGCATGTGCACTTGTACGCACACACACATCTGCTCTTTATCAGTTCACCATGTGTGATATGAGCCACACATGTCCACCTCTGCTGATACAACTTTCTGATTTTGGATCAACCTTCCACCACTTCACAAGAACTTACAAGCTTCAACTCTTCCAATTGCTATGCCACAAACAAACTTCAGGTGTCGTGAAAATGCCATATTTATTGTAGTATTTATGTATTACTTAACCATTTAATATGTGTTAAACGGTGATACTGTTTTTATTAGGTTCTTATCTGTTTAATTGTATTGCTGCTGAAGTTTGAGTGTTGTGCCTCTAAACTCATTTTCCCACAAGCCTTGTGGCTTTAAATACACGATTTTGCATAGCACAGTGATTTTTACATATATCACATTGTTGCAGAACAGACTATACTATAATTACTTCCATTTTCCAGATGGTAAAACTGAGGTCTTAAGAAGAAAAGTGATTTGTTCAAGATCACATGACTAGGAGGTTTCAGGGCTGGATTTTGAATCCAGATCTCTTTGATTGTATAGCTTAATCTCTTAACTACCTCCACTATATTGATTTACAGCCTTTAAAAGAAACTGTATTTTTGGCTATCCAAGTTTTAAAACAGAAATTGGAGCAATCTGTGGAAAGTAGGCAAAAGCTTTTAGTATACATCTTGTGATACTTTTGTTTATTTTGTTGTTGTTCAGAGTTTTAGCAAATAGATCTCAGGGTTTTGTTGCTTTCTACACTTCTCCAATTTCAGTACTGAGGGTGGGGTGGGGGAGATTTGTAGTGTCAAGTGAACAGGAACCTCTTATGGTGGGCTGGAGAAGAAATCAATCCTCTCCTTGCCTGGAAACACAAACATAATGAAAAGATCTGGGTGTCATAGGAAACCACAGAGTGAGTCAGCAAATCAATGCCGGTTTGTTTTTTGAAAGCTAATGTGATGCTGTGATGTGTAATAGTAACAGGAATACCACCTGGAGGAATCGTAAGATAACTCCTTAGCATTGATCAGGCCTTATTAAAGTGGTGTGATCAGCTTGAGGTCTATAATTAAAGTGAGAAATGAAGTCACAGTGAAAAAAAAGAATGCAGTTGTGGCTGGTCCTGAATCCTGTATGCTGCAAGGGCTCTGCACATAGTCTTTTTCCTCCAGCTGTTGCACTTGGTATTGCAGTGATGTCATACAGAAACTTCAGGCTCTAAGAATGATAGATAGGGTAGAGCATGGGTTGGGGAATAGTTTGCCAGGAGGCAGAGAGCCCAAGTAGCAAAGGCAGAACAAGGGGTTAGACTAACGTAAACCAGAAAACCAGAGACTAGGCAGGACAGCTGCAAAGGGGCACAAAGTTAATCCAACTTCACCTAGAAAGCATTGTTTACACTTACAGCTTGGAGTCTGGGTGAGTTTGGCAAGGAAGGATCAGAGCATATTGCTAGGTTAAGATGGCAGGGAGGTGAATCTGACCCAAGTAGTGAGTGTGGGGTCGGGACCAAGGGCTGAACTTGGTTGCTAAGAACTCTGAAATCTTTGGTTGTTAAAACTGAAATTATAGTTTAAAAATATCTGAATACAAAAGCAATACATAATTACTGCAGAAAATTTGGAACATAAAAGCGAAAGAAGAGGAAAAAAATCTGGCAGTTTCATATTTAAGTAAGCATACACCTACCCTATGACCCAGCAGTCCCACGTCTAAGCATTTTCCCAAGAGAAATGAAATGGAAGCGAATCTTCACAAAAACACCTGTAACAGAATGTTCATACCAGCTTTCTTACCTCCAACTGGAAACAGCCCAAGTATTCATCACCTGGTGAAGGGAATAAAAAAAACTGTGGTAAAGTCATGTATTGGAGTTCTACTCAGCAATAAAAAGAATGAATCTTTGTAAAAATGAAAGAAGTATTATCCAAAAGAGTACAATGTTATATGTTTCCATTTACATGACGTAGTAGAATAGGCCATGATGAGAATAATCAGACCAGTAGTTACCTGTGAGGGTGTGGTGTGTGTGTGTGTGTGTGTGTGTGTGTCTGTGTGTTGACTACAAAAGAGCATGGGGGATTTTCTGAGGTGATTTAAATGTTCTATATGTTGATAGGGATATGGTGTGTGCATTTGTGAGAACTTATCAAATGGAATACACATAAGATTTGTGTCTTTCCTTCTGTAAATTTTACTTACAAAAATCATAAAGAAGCAAGAGATTGAATATAGGTGCCAGGGATGTGACTTCTACTGAGCAATTGTAATGAATTGAGTACTGCAGAGGCTGGTTAAGCCCTTCCATTATAACAGCAGCTTGGACTTACTGTTGCAAATGATGACCTCTGGGATCCCTTAGTTGGAATTGCCACGGAAGCAAATTGTCTCTCTCTGGCAAGAAAATCATCTTCATTAACCTAACCAAAGAGCTACCTATTTCAGTTCAGGGAGAGCCTACGTTCAACTGGGACACCCAAGAGCTATTATTCTTACTTCGTACTTAAAATATGGGAAGAAGCACTAGAAAATTGACTTTATTTCTGGGGTGAGAAATTTCCTGAGTGAATCTAAATCACTACAGTTCTCCTTGGCTCTGCTCCTGTGCTCTCCTCCTCCCAGTTTACTATTCTCTCCCACTTTGAACAAATAAGACTTCTAATTCTAATAAGACTTCTAATTTGCCTGAGGAGTTTCTATAGTGATCAGTCCAAATACAAAGAGGGAGAAAGCTCTTACTGTTGATAATTATTTTCAGTAATTAGAAGGGCTGGAGATTATGAAATGACTTGCGATGTTTGTAGCTTAGTGGCATGACTCTGCCTTATTTGCAACTCTTCTCCAGTGCAAAAGTACATATTCTTGCAGGCATACTTATTATATAAAAACAAAAAAAAA
>NW_011889253.1:1277421-1284482 GCF_000151845.1 Pteropus vampyrus
AACAAACGATCCAATCAAGAAAATGGGTAGAGGACCTGAACAGACACTTCTCCTTAGAGGATATACAGATGGCCAACAAATATTTGAAAAGATGCTCAACATTGCTAGCTATTAGGGAAATGCAAATCAAAACCACAATGAGATACCATCTCACACCTGTTAGAATAGCTATAATCAACAGGACAAGTAAATGTTGGAAAGGATGTGGAGAAAAAGGAACCATTGTACACTGTTGGTGAGACTGTAAATTGGTACAGCCACTATGGAAAACAGTATGGAGGTTCCTCAAAAAACTAAGAATTGATCTACCATATGATCTAGCAATCCCTCTACTGGATATTTACCCCCAAAGACTTGAAAACCCATATCTGAAAAGATATTTGCACACTGATGTTCATAGCAGCATTATTCATGGTGGCCGAGATGTGGAAGCAATTGAAGTGTCCTACAATATACGATTGAATAAAGAAGCTGTGGTACATATATACAATGGAATATTACTCAATCATTAGAAGAGATGAAATACTGCCATTTGCGACAACATGGACAGACCTCGAGATAATCATGCTAAGTGAAATAAGCCAGACAGAAAAGGTTGAAAATCACATGATATCACTTATATGTGGGATATAAATGTAAAAGCAGCAAATGAACAGGACAAACAAACAGAGTCTCATGGACATGGACAATAGACTAGTGGTTACCAGAGGGTAGAGGGGAGGGAGGAGATAGGGTAAAAGGGGTCAAATATGTGGTGATAGAAACAAATCTAACTATGAGAGGTGAACACTATATATATGTCTTTATTGAATTGTACACCTGAAACTTACCGGATTTCGTTAACCAATGTCACTGTAAAAAATAATAATAATAAATAAAAAAAATATATATTTGCATTGACAAAATCAAAGAGCTTGCCTTGGAAATGCTGCATGTTGATGGTCCAGCAAGATGGGAGTCCCGCTGTGGCTTTTCTGGTAGCTTCTCTGTTTCCTGTTATCTACATTAACTGCCACTCCCTTTCTTATTTAGCCACATGGTACCAAATGTGTACACATCTGCATGTAGAGAGAGCACTAGGAATCAAGAATCCTGAGTTTCAGGCCTAGGTCTTTCAGTAACCAGCTTTGTTACTTAAAGCAATAAACTTCTATGTCTTAGCCTCATAATTTAGAAAGTGGAGAGAGTAGTACCCATCTTGTCTCCTCCCTCCTAGGTCATTGCAACAAGAAATATGGAATAACATGTGGCAAAGCACTTCATGAGAATATAATACAGATACAAGCTGGCATCATCTCTGAGAAATGCTGGTCTCACATAGAGCATGTACATGAACAACCAATGACAATGGGTTATTAATTATTCATGCTAGAGTTGGGCATAAATATTTTTGTGGAAAATAACTAGAACAAATTCGTATACCCATGGATTGAGTTAATTGCCATTTAGTATACATCTGTGAGCCCCTGGAGTAAATGCAATTCTATTGCCAGATTACCTCTAGAATTTAAATGGCCTATAGGCAAGTAGCCAGGTGGTTGTTTGCATGTAGGAAAGGAGTCATGCTACATACATATTTTACTCCATTTCTCTTGTATATGTTGGTAAAAATGTTATTTCATTTGGGGAAGCAGGAAGAAGTCTGATGTCAACTGAAGGTGTTTGAAGCTTGGGGAGAATAAGACAGGCAATTAGATGAGGGGATGCACCAAGGTTTGTGTCAAAAAAAGTTGATAAACTCTTCTACTCAGTCTGATTGGAAGGTGGAGTTGCTGGTCAACCAACTGTTTTACCTAATAGATAAATACCACATGCATGAAAGATATATGCTTAAAGGAATCAGAATATAACAAATTATATTTACTGCTAAATTATACCCCATACAACCGAAAGTATCTTTTGTTGATCAAGAAGGACTTTGGGATCTTGCAGCTTCTCAAGCAACCACATGAAAATAGGTCTTCACTACATTGTAGATAACATCACCTTATATTTATAAACTGCTTTAGAGTCTGTGTGCATTATAGAGCACTTTATAGTGCCCCATTTTTTTCATCTTAATTTTGAGTGTATCAACAATCCTGTGCAATAGATACTATAATTTTCTACATTCTACTGGTAGGAAACAGTACAGACAAGTCAAATAGCTTGCCTCAGAATCACAAAGCTAGAGAAGAGAAGAGCCAGGACTTGAACCCAGGTATGATGACATTTACGAGTCCTGGAGGCTAGTGTACAGAATAAGCCAATTCAACTATATGAAAGACTATGGAAAAGATATATTCTTACTTTAAAAGAGCACATATTTTCCTAAAGAACAGGGAAAGTTATTACTCTTGGTTTTGACATTTGGCTAATATTAGGGATTTAACTAAGTTTTAGTGACTTCATTACCCCTCCTTTCCTCTCTGTCTGCCTCCGTGCTCAGGCCCATCTTCTCTAAGAGTGAAGGCAGGTGTCATTAGAGGAAAACCGACCAGCTGCTTATGCTGGTACATTGAGGCATTTGGGACTGTCCCAGAAATGGGAAAAGAAAAAAAGTCAAATTGTGTGCTCCTTTTTACCAGTCAGTTTCATCATCAATAAGTAGTTGAATGTTTTCTGTGCAAGTAAAGGAAGATGTACTTACAGAGTACATTTCTGAATCAACAGTGAATGATAGTATTGGCAATATCATCAGGCTAACTGAGAAATCTCTTAGCAATGACAATAGAGGAAGATTATATCAGTTCACATTGATTTTACTGAAGATATATACACACTTGCTCAATAGTCCTAAATATCTTATAGGCTTAGGAATGGAATTTTGGTTTATCTCATAATCATAAAAAATTCAATAAATCAAAGTGTGCATTCAGCATCACCCCTCCCAGGGCTGTACTCATAGCTGTTACTCACAAGTTTTTTCATTAATGTATGCATCAAATTGTTACCAATTGATATTTAGAATTTTTTTACTCCTCTGTAGGATGAGCACACAGGGAATTTGCAGCAATATCCACGTAGGATATTGAACTGATGAAGCATTTGACCTGAAGTGGATTAGGTTTCTGCTGTACTACAAAGGAAAGGAATTTTCTAACCAAATCTGCAAGTGCCACGGCTCTCAGGATTTGAATTGGGGGCCACTGATAGGTTTGGGAATGTCATTAGAGGCTGTTTCAACTCTTGGACTTCTAAAATAATATGTGACATTTTAAAGAGCAGTGCAGGAGGTAAAAAAAGAATCTTGTCTCAGGTAGTACAAGACAGCTCTGGTAAAATTACTTTTTTTCAAACCTGATGTTTTCACAAATTTCAGCAGGAGCAAATGCAGCCTTTGAAAGAGACTGTTCAGGCTCTGTTATTTACTAGTGGCCGGCAACATGCTGAAAAAACGGCAAATTAGGAATGTTTTCTCTGTGGCTATCAATCTCCAGAGAGCTGGGGAAAATGCAAATTCTTCATTATCATTTTGAATTTTCATAGGATCCACCAAGAAGCAAATTTACCAAAAAATCAAGAGTCTGTATTGAAGGAAGATAATATGGCAAAGGAAAAAGGAACCACTTCCACTGCTAGCCATTCAGCCTTCTAACTTAGGGCTTCCTTAGGCAAGGAAAGCTGAATGTATTTAGGGTTATAACACTACATTAGTCTTGCTAAAACATTTCTTGATGCAGACGGATTCTGTCGATGGAGAAAATGTGCAGTAAGTACAGGTAATGTTTATGGAATTTGCTCACTTTCTAGAAGTGCTTATTACAACATTTTACTGCCTTCTAATATGACTTGGATATTGTCATGTTCTCAGGATACATGTGAAACAAAATTTTCCCTTGAGGAATATTAAAAGCCAAACTGAAGAGAATGATTAAAGAACTCTTAGAGGCTTGCATAGACACTTGCACAAATAAAGAATATCTGACTGTACCTTAACTCTGATAAAGGCAGCCTAGTAAGAGGGAAAACCCTGGGGAAGAAATTGAGCACTTCCAGTTCATGTGGGAATGTGGATTTTAGTCACTAATGAGAATATTATAGACACGTTTTTGTTTTTGTTTTTGTTTTTTTTTTTGGTAGAATGTGCTTTTAACACCAGATCCTCAGCTGGGTATCTCAACTGGGTTTCACTTGAATTTGTTACATCACAGAATTAAACACAGTTCTAAGGCAGTCACAAAGACTCTGTTAATCCAGAAAACATCTTAGACCAGCTTCTGGAGGTCAGTGAGAGTTACTTCAGATGGCTATCAGAGGCTGGAGAGAGATGTGGGTGCCTGGGAATGAAAGGTGAGAAGAAGAATGTAGGGGAATGCTTCAAGAGTCCAGTGGGCCTCCATTAAATTGCCACAAAATGATTGCTCCCTGGATTATTCAGAGTGCGATTTTCCATGAAATCTAAGGGCAAATGCTAGACTTCACTAATGCTTCTGATAAATGGCTCAATCCACTATTTGCTTTACTTGAAAAGAAGATCATGAAACTCTTTCCCCCGCATTGTTTGTTGATTATAGTGCTCCTAGGCATTTTAAAGGCAATATATAGCCCAGGGAATATAACATAAAATTTAATTACAGTATCAGTCTCATTCATAATGGCTTTGGGTTTTCTTTCACATTTCCTTAAAGGCTAGCCTCAGGTTGGCCATCAGTTGCTCAGGCTATTTTGAAGTACTTTCTTTTCAACTCCCACATCCTGAGGGTCTCATTGCTTAGCCAAGGGATGTTAGGTTGGTATAATATCTCCAGCACCAAAATAATAATTCTTCTTCATGTCCTATGTGGCACTCAAATGCAAAAATCTTGACACTTCATGAGAGTATTAAATTAAAGTGATGTGTTATTTGTATGAAGTTAATTGATCCATGAAACATATAACTTACTTAGCAATGTGGTTTGGTATATCAGGCTTATGTTGAGATAATTCCTTCCTGAGCAATAAATATGCTAGAATATTTTATCAGTAGGAGCATGAGAGACAACTTGAAATATGTATTTAAAGGTGATGGCAAGGACAGCCAACTGGTAGCTGGTTTGCTATTGCCCATTTATCTCTAAGCAGCCACCTGGTAAAGAGGCTTGCTCTCTCCTCTCACAGACGTACATCAGACATTAGGAATAGAGTTTTATACCAACAATTACTTATCCGTGGAGTAAACAGTTCCAACCAAAGGAAAGTTGCAGTGAAAAGTAGTTTCCTGTTTTACTATTGCGAAATTCGGTGTCACCCCAGTGGCATGGCGAGGAGAAGGGCCACGGTGTTGTGTGTTGTACGTTGTCCCTTTGTTTTTCCCTGCCGACCAGTAAAGAATTACAGGTCAGTGAGATTTAGAAAAAGTAAAATTTATTGAAAGTACATTTTAGAAGGAGATGGGCTATGCTAAGGAAGGTTGCAGCCCTGTGGAATTTGGGAGGTGAAGAGATGAGATTTTCAGCAAAGAGAGCTGTAACAACACAGAAGTGGGAAGGTCTGCATTATATTTGGGTCATGTTGGGAGATCTTAGATGATCCATATGTGAAGTCACCCTGACTGAGAGTTGGCTGCTATATAACCCTTTGCCTACTGCACATGTGCTTACCCAGAATTCAATCTGTTATAGATAGATTCATGAGCTTCTAGGCATAAACATAGTATTATAATGACAGTATAATGTACATTAGATTGTGGGCAGATTAGGGTAGTACCTTCTGCACAGGCATCTGTAGCTGGATTAAACAAGCTATAGATTATGGCCCTCCTGTCCTTTTTCTCTGGGAATACAGAAAGAATTCTCTAACTACCAATAGGGTGTTCTTTGGGTGGTCTCTAGGCTGGGCCTCTATTCCTTTGTTCCCCTGTTGCTTTTGTCTCACTAGCTAACTAACACTATGAATAAACCATAGGGAGCCAGTTGGATTCTGGCCATTCCAAATTAAAGGCCAGCTAGAAACTGGTTTCCACTGATATCCTTTCCAGGATCTATGAATGTCTGCTGGAGAGACAAAAAACTTTCTGGGACTTATCATTACATTTAGAGGGAAAAGTTAGTTTTCCAATTCAGAAAAGAACTTGATTCCTTGTTGCCTGTTTTCCACGAAATTTGGCAAACCAGATGCTGGGTGTTGGAGAGGAGGAAGCAACCCAGTTGTCAAATTGAATTCAGAGCCTGTAACACATTCCTTTGAATCCCCTCAGTGGTGACAAATCTTTGTCCTCTGAGAACAAGCTATATTTGAACAAACAGCTAAAAGTCATTAGAGCCCACACTGGTGAATAAGGTGGGTGATCATGCTTGGCAATGAATGTTTTGAATTTAGAAATGAACTGTGTCTCTCTGGTAAGGAGACAAATTCCCCTGTGTGGTTTCAAAGTGAGATGTGGAGGCAGTTCTGATAAAAAAGAGCTGCAGAAATATTGGAACATTGGAGCAAAGTTTATGTCCTCGGAATCAGTGTATGTCTTTCCATGACAACTCAGAGTGTCGTCATTCACTTGGATACAAAAGTCCTGGTGGTCGGTTGAAAAATAAAGACCACATTTTAATTTGTTGTCATACATTATATGAATGTGGATTATAACACCTGGAATTCTTTATAATATTTACCATATTCTGAAAACACAATTCCTTGTGGTGGCATGGGGGAGCAGAAAGATAACTGACTTTGGAATCAGACAGACCTAGTTCTATTTACTAGCTGTGTTAGGTCTTTAACTGTATGTTAGGTTTTAACTTACCCTTCTTCATCTGTAAGTGAAACAAACAGCATCTATTTCACAACACTTTTTATGAGTATTAAAGGAAACCATGTACATAAAAGATTTAGTGCTGTGCCCTGCACATATTACATTGTATATATTTTGTATATAAATTGTAACAATTATTATCATTGCCATCATTATTATTACTACTACTACCATTACTATTATTGTTATTACTACAATTAAGCAGATGCTTGATGGTAGAGAAAAAATTAGGAGACTATTTTGTAAGTATCCACTGATAGGATGGCACAGCTATAGGCAGGGAATATGGGAGTGGAGGAAAGAGAGGCAAGGTCGTGGGTAGATGATGAATCTAGGGACATTCTGAAGATAGAAT
>NW_011889253.1:1284832-1305086 GCF_000151845.1 Pteropus vampyrus
ATATATATATTTACACTGTGTGTTCACCTCCCATAGTTAGATTTCTTTCTGTCACCACATATTTGACCTCCTTTCCACCCCCCGCCTCCTACTCTCTGGTAACCACTGGTCTGTTGTCCGTGACCATGAGTCTCTGTTTGTTTGTCCTGTTCATTTGTTGCTTTTACGTTTATATCCCACATGTAAGTGATATCATGTGGCTTTCAACTTTTTTCATCTGGTTTATTTCACTTAGCATGATTATCTCGAGGTCCATCCATGTTGTAGCAAATGGCAGTAGATCAACTCTTCTTATGGCTGAGTAATATTCCATTGTATATATGTACCACAGCTTCTTTAGCCAATCATCTATCGTAGGACACTTCAGTTGCTTCCACATATTGGCCACCGTGAATAATGATGCCATGAACACTGGTGTGCAAATATCTTTTTGGATATGAATTTTCAAGTCTTTGAGTTAAATACCCAGAAGAGAGATTGCTGGATCATATGGTAGATCATTCTTCGTTTTTTGAGGAACCTCCATACTGTTTTCCAAGATTTCTATTTTTAGCAGGATATGTTTGTTATTCAGGGAAGTTGTTAATGAGAGATTTGTTTAGAGTTTATTATGCAAATGGTTAGAGGTAAAAAAAAACATATTGATGTTCTCCTCAACAAGGCTGGAAATATTTACAAAATTAACTGCCTTGTTTACAAGAACACTATGATAAATGAAAACATCCTAGACTGGCCAGAAATGCGCATGCACATACACAGACACACACACACACACACACACACACACACACGATGAACAAGGTGAACAAGGTGAAATTTTAAGCAGAACTGAGTTTTCTTTTTTATCCCAGTCACTCTATGCTTATCAATTTTATGCTATTTGGTCACTTTTGCCTTGGAGTCCCTTTTTTTTGTGTGTGATGGGTTTCACAGTAATGAGGATTTTGAAGTTAGGCTCTGGAGTTTTAAATATGTATTATGAACATATTTTGTATGCATACAATGACTCAGTTTTTCTTCAAGCTTAGTCAAAAGCTCCCATGGAGTGACTCTGAGAGAATTACTTGTAATAAGAGGATATGGTTGAGATGAGCAACTGAAAATTCCCATTTACCATGCCTTAGAGGAAGTTGAATATTGCTAAATGTCAATTGGAAAGCAATTGGTGGGAAAATGCTTGTCTCATGAACTTCTGCTTCTTTAGTTTCCTGCTTGAAGTAAAGCTCATTAGCAGGATTATAAATAAGAAGCTACAGAAGTCATGCCAATGGAAGAGAGACATGTGTGTTGAGTGGCAGTCCTTCATTTGAAATGAAAGGTATTGTGGGAGATACTTGGAACTGTTGGATTCATGCTGCCCCGTCAAAGCTCTCTGATTACTGCAGAATCTGCATCTTCTAATATTTTTTATGTGGCAAAAACTACATAATAAAATTTACCATATTAACTTTTTTTAAGTGTACAGTTCAGTAATGTTAAGTATATTCACTGTTGTGCAACAGATTGCTAGAACTTTTTCTTCCTAAACTGAAACTCTGTACCCATTAGATAACAATTCCCCATTCCTCCCTTCCTCTAGCCCCTGGCAACCACCATTCTACTCTCTGTTTCTGAGTTTGACTACCTTAGATACCTCACATAAATGGAATCATACAGTATATTTGTCTTTTTGTGACTGATTTATTTCATTTAGCATAATATCCTCAATTTTCATCCATGTTGTAGTGTGTGTCAGAATTTCACTTCTTTTTAAATTTCTTTTAAAAAATTATTGGAATTTTTTAAAATTTATTTTATTATTTTTAATTTAAAATTATTGAGATTACACTGATGAACAAAATCCAATAAATTTCAAGTGTACAATTCAACAGTATGTTGTATAAATATTACATTGTGTGTTCACCGCCCATGGTTAGATTTACTTCTGTCACCAAATATTTGACTCCTTTGACTCCTATCTACTTCCTGCCTCCTCCCTTTCCCTCTGGTAACCACTAACTAGTCTATTGTCCATGTCCATGAGTCTCTGTTTGTTGTGTTTGTTGCTTTTAGGTTTATATCCCACATATAAGTGATATCATGCAGTTTTTGAATTTTCCTGTCTGGCTTATTTTGCTTAGCATGATTATCTCGAGATCCATCTACATTGTCGCAAATGGCAGTATTTCATCTCTTCTTATGGCTGAGTAACATTTCCTTGGATATATGTACCACAACTTCTTTATCCAATCATCTATTGTAGGACACTTTGGTTGCTTCCACATCCTGGCTACGGTGAATAATGCTGCTGTGAACATTGAGGTGCATATATCATTGTGGATAAATGTTTTCAGGTTTTTTGGGTAAACACCCAGAAGAGGGATTGCTGGATCATATGGTAATTCAATTCTTAGTTTTTCGAGAGATATCCATGCTGTTTTCCATAGTGGTTTTACCATTTTGCAGGACAACAGGACAAGTAATAACAAGTGTTGGAGAGGATGTGGGGAAAAAGAAACTCTCATACATTGCTGGTGGGACTGAATAATATTTCATTGTATGGGTATGTCACTTTCTGTAGATATACCACATTCATCATCAGTGGACATTTGGGTACATCTTCTTATTTTAAGGAAACCTTTATTCCATTGTCCATATCTTACATTCCCACACAGTGTAAAGTGTCAAAGGAGAAGAGATCTTGAAGGAAATTAGGAAAGTACATTACAAGGATTGGCAAAATAAGGGAAGAGATAAGAATATTACTTATTTAATTCATCATAATTCCAGCTTACTGAGGAAAATTCACTAGCTATACTATTTTCAAGTATAAGTAAAAAAAAGTTTAAGTCAAAAATGTCAGACTCAGAATCTCCAAATCTCAATTTTCATATACAATAGAGCTCTTCTGTATTATTAACACAATTTCTAGAAAATAAACAGGTTTTCAACCTATGTAAGGTTTAGTTGATGAATAATGTATAACAAAGGCGAATGTGGTTGAAAACATCTAGCACAAGGGGCAGAGACATAGGAAACTCAATAAATGTTGATTAATAGTTAACATACTATTAACTATTTCATGAATATGGATGAATGCCTTCTATATGCAAGGTTCTATTGCTCATTCATTATAAAACAGCTGGCAAGTGGAGTGAGGTACAGACCTATGAATCACATAGCTACTATTTCTCACGCATGTCAAAGATGAAACTAAGTCAGAGACAAAATTAACATAGTCTGTTGATTCATAAACTTTCTGCAATAACTTTTGTTTCAGTATGGATACAAGTGTTAGAAAGGAGATTAAGTTGTATAGAGCAGGGGTCCCCAATTCTGGGCCCAGTACTTGTCCGTGGCCTGTTAGGAACTGGGCTGCACAGCAGGAGGTGAGCAGTGGGCAAGGGATGGAAGCTTCATCTATTTGCAGCCACTCCCCAGTGCTAGCATCATTGTCTCAGCTCTACCTCAGATCATCAGGCATTAGATTCTCATAGGAGCACTAGTCCTTGGTGCCAAAAAGGTTCGGGACTGCTATAATACTGAGACAGTTTCTGATTGGCAAACATTCAATTTATGGAAGAATTTTGGAAGCAGGGAAAATCTAATTGGTCTACAGGTATAGTTGGCAGTCTTTGGTTAGCTGCAAGGGGGTAAGCGAGCATTTTGGGGACATTTCAAAAAAGGAAAGCATATTCAATGTTAAGGGTGGAATATTGTCTGTGGCTGGCCATTTCCTGGAAAAAATGGGGGTTGGTAGGGTATGATTTTGTGATCAAACTGATTTCATGGTTCTTATGGTGGAAGGCCGTGGTGGCAGTCGGTTCTCAAATACCTCCCATGTGCCAGGTTGCTTGCATATGTTAAATCATTCTAATCAGCAGAACTAGACTGGAAAAGAGACGTACTGTTGTTATCCTCATTTTAAAATGAGAAAACTTAAGTATAGAGTGGTTAAATAACTTGTCTGAAGACATATCTGTTAAGTAGTAGAGTCAGGACTGGAACTTTCTGCTCTGAAAGTTTTTGCAATATTCTTTAGAAAACATGATCTATAGGGAAAGATGGGAAAGAAAGGACAGTGGTTCTGTTACAGAAGAAAAGACTAAGACATGTGTCAGGGGAGGGAGTTACTTGTTCTTATTAAATAATATTTATTAAGTATCCTGATATCATATGCTAAGTGAGGCCTTTGGTATCTCAAGAGAGAAGATGTAATAGATTTGTTTTTCTCAGTGTAAAAGGGGGTGTTTTGTGATTTTTTTCCCCTTTGGCCATACATTTTCACCCAATTTTAAGATAATCCAACTTTATTTTTTTTCTATTGCTATTGCTTCTAAAGGGGAAAATTAAAACAATCACAGAGCGAAATGCTTCTCAGCATCAATAATCTGCATTGTTATTTCTCAGAAGTCCCAATACCAGATTGGAAAAAAAAAAACTTGTCAGTCCAGTGAAAGAAGAGAGGGGGTGTCTCTCATTTCAGGCATCTAAGCAAGATTTAGATGATCTTACTTTTGAATATGATGGATAAGAAGGCAAAATAGCATACTTTGAAGTAATACATTCTGTTAAGTTCAGTTTAGGGCTCTGAAATCCAGGAGGGAGCCAGTGGGACTTTCTCAGGAAGTTTCTGTCTTCCATTTTCTTTGGATTAAGTAGTGTGGACTCTAACAGTTGCCGAAGAGGAATGAAGCCAACTGTTCTTCTGCCCCACCGGTAGGGCATTTCTCAGGTTGTTTCTGGGAAAAGGAAAAGAAGTTCCATCCTGAACACAACTACAGCCACAGTCTCAATCACAACCTTAGATGAAGAATTCAAAGCTGTAGATAGCCAAAGTATCATCTGGAATCCTATGAAGTGAGTCATTGTTTGCTTGCTTGCTTTTTTTTTTCTTTCTCGCCTTCCTTCTTTATTTTTCCACACGTGGGCCTATCCCACAAATCTTGCCTCTGTATCTGCCAGCATTGTCATCATTTCTGTCTGAGGATCTGTGATAGATGTATGGGTGTGCGGGAACTTCAGGCAGACAGGGAGATATTCACTCTTACAATTGTTGCACATGCAGGAGGGCAATAAAAAGCCTGACTTTCAGGGCTACCCTTTTTTGAATGTTCACCGAGTCCTGGGAAAGGTATGTGTCTTGTCTCTTTTAATCCTCAGAAGAACCCAGTGTGTTGGTACTATTATTAGCAATCTCATTTTACAGATGAGGAAATTGGGATTCCAAGGAGTTATATAATGTGCTCAAGGTCACGCAGTTAAAATGGGGTGGGCTTTGCACTCAAATCCGTGTTTGTCCACTCTGTTGGATTTGATATTTTGAGATTTCTCTCTGGCCCAAATTCTTAATACTCATGTTAAGTAGTAAAACCTGCTGATTGAAGATGTGTAAGTTCTGCCTTGCCAGCATGCTTAGAACAGAGATTCTGGAGATCTTGGGGAGTTGGTTTGAAAAGGTTGAAACAAATCCATGGCTGATTACTAGCCTCCTTCCTCCAGCTCTGGAGACTTGGCCCTTTAGTGGAAAGCAGGAGTCTGAGCACAAATATATTCAGTTACAGATGCTTCAGTGACTGTACAATGACAGTTAAGAGAAAGAACATAGCTTCTAGAGAAACCCTAGCAGATGGGATCTGGAAGTCACTTATTTACTCCCCTCATTTTACCAATGAAGAAACTGAAGCTGAGAGAATGCCAGTGATGTTACCAGTTGAGTTAGCGGCAGATCTTGGATGTGACTAGGTCTTTCAGCTCAGAACTCTGTCCACTCAAGAATGCTGCCTGACTTTTCCCTGGGACATTTATTCTTTCTTGAGCATCATTTCTAGTGACAAGAACTGGTGGCAGCAGATGTGGGAGCTGGGAATGAGTGGTTCTACACTTTGTTAATATGGAAGGCAAACACAAGTAAGGACTGTTTCTCTGAGCTCCTCCTTTCTTTGAGGAGCTGGAGTCCAAAGCAGTAGTGCTAATTACGGTCATTTTGCTGTGTTGATATGGTGTTATCAATTTGACTCAGTTGAAAAACTTAAGGTGTAGAATATTGTTTGTCATAAAGTGGTGCCTGATATTTAAGCATAGTCTGTAGTGCAAATTGTGCTGCGTATGGCCATTTCAGGCAAGTCCCAAGTGACTCTTGTCTCTGTCACAGGATCTAAGCACATTTAGACATAATTATAAACATTTCTCTTCTAATGAGTCTGATTAATCCGTACATACACTTGATTATGCTCCTTATTAACAATCCCCATGTGAACACTTCACAGGGTTACTTTGATTCCTCCTGTTGAATGTCATGAGGTTTTCAGAGAAAGCTCAATACAACTTTGCAAACAATTGGAAAAGATCAGCTCACCAAGGTCTTTCCTGGCCATGTTTGCTTTCCATTGTACATGTATTCCCATTCTTGCTCTCATAACATCCAAAAAAACCTTCCTACCTTGGAAAAAAATATAAGAGCTGGCCTGGGGAGATAGGAAGAGCATTTTGTAAGGGCTTCTTCATCCTGACTTTTGCATTTACACCTCATTTCTTTTCAAGCTCTGGTTGGCTGGGCCTGTACTAATTGGTACAGTTGGTTTGACATTTAAATGAGCTGAGTAGCAGGTGTAGCAGCTGATGGGGGGCAAAACCTCAGGGAAAGCCAGAAAGGGGGAAGAATTTTGTGGAGCCTGAATTCTAGAGGTTTCTAACAAGGAGCAGTAAAGTTCTCCTCCCCCATACCCTGCCAGTCTTTGGTGCTCACAAAGCCCCCCAGATTCCTTTAGAAACCCTTACAACCTAGGACCAACAAACACCATTGACACAGCCCATTACAAGTAACATCGACTACAGAAACCCTCTAAAAAATCAAGTTTCTCTGTGATGGTAGTACCATTGTGGTTGATGGATAGAAAACTGATAGTGAGAGCTGGGATGATCATGTTACTAGTAATGGATCAAAGTTTCAAATGATTCAAAAAAAGTTCAAGCACATTCAGAGTTGACCCTCTATTGGTGTCACCCTCATGTATTTGCACCTGGACATACTTCCTGAAATGGCAGAATGTGTAGGAGGTACAGCTAGATATATGGGAACAACAAGGACTCTAGGGTTGCCTATGTCCTTGTCATGTGTATGAATGTCCCATGTGTTAACAGAGTATCACTATTGAGAAAAAGGTGGAGAACTGCTGCTCTTGGACACCAAGGATGCATTTTATGTTTGGTTGGAGGTAGTAGTGAAGATGGAAATAGACAAAAAGAGAGTAGAAAAAGAAGTCAGAGTCTTTAGTCAACTCTGCTACTAACTAGCTGCATGACCTTGAGCAAGAGATTAATCTTAATTAGAAAATGAAAGAAATTGGATTAGACTCTTGCTACTCAAAGTGTGGGCCACAGACCAGCAGAATTTACATCACCTGGCTGTTTGTTAAAAAATGCAGCCTCTGCCCCAAACCTACTAAACAGAATTTGCATGTTTACAAGACCTTCAGGTGAATTCTACGCATTTTAAAGTTTAAGAAGCAATGAACTAGATTGCTGGGTCTTGACTCTTGCTGCACATTAGAATGACTGAGGGAGTTTTTAATAAATGTTGATGACGGGGTTCCAGCCCATACCAATTAAACTAGAATCTCCTCAGCTGATTATGTTTTATTTATTTTAATAAGCATTGTAGTGCCCACTTATGTAGCAAACACTGTTCTAAATGCTTTGGAAATGTTCACTTGTTTAATTCTCATTAAAGCCTTTTGAAGAATATATTATCCTATTTTACAGATGAGTAAACTGAAGGACATATTTTCTATGGTCAAATAGGCATTTTGATCTAGTGTCTGTGCACTTCACTTCCATTCTATGGATTAGATGATTTCTAAGTGCTGATCCAGCTCTAGCATTCAGCTTCTACAGGTTTCCAAAGTCTATAGCTGAAGTTTAAAGTTGGAAATAAACAGAAACTTGAAGAGCCAAAGTGCTGTTGGGTATTTGATACTTAAAAAAAAAGTTTTAAATGAACTTTAAAAAACAGTTTTAGGTTTACAAAAATATTATAAAGATAACACAGACAGTTCTCATATACTCCATATCTATTTACTGAAATCTTTGACATCTTACATTAAATTGATACATTTGTTATATTTAATGAACCAATATTGGTAGATTTTTATTAACTGAAGTTTATAATTTATTTAGATTCCCTTAGATTTTACCTAAAGTCCACTCTGATTTACATATCATCCAGGTCACCATGTTACATTTAATAATCATGTCTTTTTAGGATCCCCTTGGCTATGATCATTTTTAATGTTTGCCTTATTTTTGATGGCCTTTACAGTTTTGAGAGGTATAGGTCAGATATTTTGTAGAATGCCTCTCAATTGTTTATTTGTCTAATGTTTATCTCATTATTAGAGTGGTTATATGGATTTTGTTTTCTTAAAAAATATTTTTTATTTTTCAATTATAGTTCGCAGACCATATTATATTAATTTCAGGTATACAACATAGTGATTAGACACCTATAAAACTCATGAAGTGATCACCCCAATAAATTTAGTAACTACATGACACAATACATAGTTATTACAATATTACTATATTCTTTCTGCTGTGCTTTATATCTCTATGACTATTTTGTAACTACCTATTTGAACCTCTTAATCCCTTCCCCCTTTTAATTGGTCCCACAATTCCCCTCTCATCTGGTAACCCTCAAAATGTTCTCTGTGTCTATGAGTTTGTTTCTGTTTTATTTGTTTATTCTCTTCCTTACATTCCACATATACATTAAATCATATGATGTTTGTTTTTATCTGACTTCACTCAGTGCAATACCATCTAGGTCCATCATGAAATATCTTTTGCCATCCTTTTACTTTAAGTCTGTGTGTGTCTTTTAATCTGAAGTGAGTCTCTTGTAGACAGCACATCTAAGAGTCCTGTTTTCTTACCCATTTATCCATCCTAACTTTTGACTGGAGCACTTCATTCTATTTCATTTAAAGTATTTGTTGATAGATATGTAGTTATTGCCACTTTTTATTCATATTTTTTATATTTGTTCCTTCTTCTTAAAGAAGGCCCTCCAACATTTCCTGTAATACTGGCTTGATGGCGATGAACTCCTTTAGATATTTTTTTGTTTGAGAAGCTCTTTATCTGTTCTTCTACTCTAAATGATAGCTTTGCTGAGTAGAGTAATCTTCATTGTCCTTGATTTTCATCACTATGGATATTTTGTGCCAAGCCCTTCTGGCCTGTAAAATTTCTGTTGAGAAATCAGCTGACAGTCTTATGGGTGCTCCCTTGTAGATAACTAATGACTTCTTTTCTCTTCCTCTTTTAAGATTCTTTGTCTTTAAACTTTGGCATTTTAATTATGATGTGTCTTGGTGTGGGCCTCTTTGGGTTAATCTTGTTTGAGACTCTCTGCGCTTCCTGGGCTTGCATGTCTATTTCCTTCATCAGGTTAGGAGAATTTTCAGTCATCTCTTGAAATATGTTTTCAATTCCTTGCTTTCTCTCTTTTCCTTCTGGTACCCTTATGATATGAATGTTGTTGTGCTCGATGTTGTCCCAGAGGCCCCTTAAACTATTCTCACTTTTAAAATTCTTTTTTCTTTTTGTTGAATTGATTGTGCATCTTCTGCTACCCCATCCTTTAAATTGCCGATTCCATCCTCCGCTTCATTCAATCTGTTGATTTCCTCTAATGTACTCTGTATCTCAGATATTGTATCCTTCATTTCCAACTGGTTCTTTTTTAAGTTTTCCATCCCCATTTTTATGTGTTTTTCTATCTTTGTTAAAGTTCTCATTGAATTCATTTACTCTTCTCCTAACTTCATTGAGCATTCTTATAAACAGTGTTTTGAACTCTGCATCTGGTAGATTGCTTGTCTCCATTTTGTTAAGTTCTTTTTCTGGAGCTTTTTTTTTTTGTTTGTTTGTTTGTTTGTTTTTCATATGGGACATGTTTTCTATCTCCCCATATTGGCTGGCTTGCTGTGTTTGTTTCTATGCATTAGGTAGGACTTCTAAGTCTCCCAATCTTTGTAGTGTGGCTTTATATAGTAGGCATTCTGTAGGTCCCATTGGCATAGTCTTCCCAAGTCACCTGAGCGAGGTGCTCAAGGTGTGTCCCTTGTATGGATCATGTGTGCCCTCCTGTTGTAGTTGAGCCTTGGTTGCTATCGGCATGCCAGTGGAAGGGATTCACCCTTGGTCTGATTTTTTGTGAGGATTAGCCAGTGTGGGGCTGATGCTGTGAAGCAGGATTCACTTTAGTAGTGATATGGTGCCTGCCCAGTGTGCCCTTCAGTATATCCTTCTCAGATGCTGTCCTGGGCATTAGCTTAAGCTGGCCACTGGTGTGCCGGACCCAGGACTTCCTGGAGGGGCCCACCTGCAGACCAAGTTCAGACACAACCTGTGCACTTCTGGAACCACCTGCAAGCATCACTAAACAATCTGCTGATGGCTGACACCCATGCTGGGCTTATAGGTGCTTCAAGAGGCCAAGCCAGGATCTGAGGCAAGGTGCCGCTAGTGCTAGGCTTGAGGCTGCTTGGCAAGAGGTATGGGGCACACTGAGGCCAGATGCTGCTTCTTTGGATTTTGTGAGCCTTTGAGAGATTTTAAGAAAGTCTATAGCACAAACTGAGGCAGATAATTTGTTTGGAATAAATCTCTGGAGGCAGCTTTGGTGGGCCCACAAGTTGAGAGGAGTTGAGTCTCAGGGAATCTTCTGGGCGGAGAGACCTGTGTAATCCACGTTGATGGAGATTCAGATATGGCAGCCGCCTACATCCACAGGTTGGGAGGATAGAAGTCTCGACAAAGACACAATAGGTAATGTTAGAAATTCTGTCTAAGAGAAAGCCGTCCCTTCAGCCCTCACCTTGAAGCCCAATAGCTCAATGCCTCTCCATATGTCCCTGGCACCCCTGGAGCAGCTGCCCCAGTGCTAGAGCTCAGAACGAACAAGTCCAAGGCTGGGTGCGGGCCCTTTAAGAAGAATATCTGTGACTTCCATAGCCTTCCATTTTACTCAGCCACAACCTCTGCTGATTTTCACAGCCAGAGGTTGTGGGGACTTCTCTTCCCAGTGCTGGACCCCTGGGCTGAGGAGCCCAGTGTGGGGCTGGGACTTCTTGCTCTTGAAGTGGAAGAGGTGGCTCTGCAACCAAGATACCCTCCTGATTTTCAACCACCACACGTGGTTGTGGCACTGGGCCATTTCATGTCTCTGCTCCTCCTACCAGTATCGAGGTAATCTCTTATATATATCCCCAGTTGTAGGACTTCTGTTCAACCAGACATCAGGCATCTCCTAGTGATGGTTGTTCTGTAGTTTTATTATAATTTTGATGTGATCACAAGAGGAGGCATCACAGTATCTACCTTCTATGCCATTTTAACATGAGATCTAGGTATCTGATACTTTAATATGGCATCTTATGTAGTGGCAACATGGCTCTCCTTGGGCTTCTTTTGCTCTTCATTCTCAGACTTCTTAGTGGGCTAATTTTTCATTCATTCCTTAAATGTTAATGTTCCTTAGGGCTTTATCTTCAACTTCAGCCTCTTCCTGAGTCTCAAAACTATATAGACAATTGCTTACTTTCCATTTCTGTCTGAATGTCTTATGGTTACCCCAGACTCAATGTATCTAAAATGTATTTCATTTTTCTTCAAAACTGTCCCTTTTCTTGTGGACCATATCACAGTGAATGACATCATCATCCACTCAATCACCCAAACTAAAAATATGGGACTCGAGACTTCTTCCTGTCACTCATCTCTCAATTTTTAAATTTGACATGACTCCCAAATCTCTGGCTGAGATCTTCATTCCTCAGCTACAAATCCAAAAATCCAACTGTCTACTTAACATTTTACCTGGGTGACTGACAGGATACCAGATTCAACAAATCAAAAACAGGACTTTCCATTTATTGCCTTCATAAAATTCACATCTCTTATTCAGTGGTTGGATGTATGGAACGAGGGAGAAAAGAGACACAAGGACAAAATTCAGGTTTCTTAGACCATTTTGCTTAGAGTTGTTATTCACTGAGAATGAGAAGATTAAGGGAAAGGCAGGTTAATTGGTATAGTTGGGGTCAGGGTGGAGGTGGAGATCGAGAGCTTAGTTTAATTTGAGATCGAGTTCCAGTCAAGATGGCAGGCTAAGTAAAAGCAAGGTTCACTTCCTTCCACAACTACATTAAAATTACAACCAAATTATAAAACAAACAACTTAGAGAACCACCTGAAGTCTAGCTGACCATAACACATACATCTGAAGATATGAAGAAAAGGCCACATTGAGAATGGTAGGAGGGACAGAAATGTGAAGCAAGTTAGTTCTGTACCAGCATTTGGAGGTTGAGAACTGGGAAGGAGAATGCAGCTGCAGAGGCCCCCCTAAAGTAACAAGGGGCCCAGACCCATCCAGGGGCTCCCCAGCTCAGGGTTCCAGTTCTGGGAAGAGGAGTTCCCAAAAAATCTGACTGTAAAAACCAGTGGGAATTCTGGTCATCTGGTGAGATGGAAAGACACTGAAAACCCAGATACCCCCTTAAAAGGCCCGAGCGCAAACTTGCTCATTTGCAGAAACTCACCTTAGGGTCCAGTGGAGGGTCAGTGGCTCTGGAGGTGCAAGAGACATATGAAGAAAGACTGTGTGGCATCAAGGAAAGGGCTACAGAGACAGCCTCCATTACTCCTTTGTCAGGCACCCACTAGAACAGTCTACAGACAGGCACCATCTTGCTTAAGTTGAACCATCTCCCTGCATGGCCAATTCTGAAGCTGCATTGGCTCGGTGAGAGTAGCCCACTCCACCCAGAGGCTCCTGAGACCCCACCCCACCCAGCCCACAAATTGCACATGGTGGCACATTGCCTGGCAGCCAGCCCCATCCCATGGCTTCCCTGGGCTGCATATTTATTGGCAGGCAGCAGCCTTCAGCTCACGTGGCCCGCATATGGCCTACACATTTTAGGTGAACCACTTGTGCCAGCCTGAGCTGCAATAACTTTTTGGTGGATCACAGATGGCTGAGAGCCTGAGGATGACAGCAGATGGCTTTGCTGTGATCTGAGACTTTTACAGGAAGCCACAGATTCAGCACAGAAATAAAGCCAGATTCTGCATTGGCCAGGTAAAATATGCACACTGTACCCCAATGACTCCCTGTGTCACCACCCCACTCAAATCTTGTAACAACCAAAGACTTTTACAGCTACAGAGACTTATATGCAACTGGCAGACAGCCTCAGATCTTGAGGCGCATGGGCTCTTTGGCTGAGCAGCCCCAGACCCAGTACTAAGGAGTAACTAACCTCGGCTTGCAGCGTCATTTCTCCCACTTGCCTCCAGATCCAGAAGAAGCAGTGACCATTTGCAATCGCTTTGTAGCTTCTCCTAGGGAGCCCTGAACAATCAAAGGCAGCAGCTGACCTTGACGTACATGGGAGCCTCTCCCTAGGAGCCCCAGAACCAATATACACAGAAGCTGGCATCAGACTACAACAGAGCACCACTGGACTAGCACCATAAGTGGTACTCCAAAGGATGGACTCAACAAGTACATGAGACTGCTGAGGCAAACCCTCTCCACAGGGTCAGCCCCCACACAGCAGCTCATACGCTGTGGGCATGATTTTTCTCCACAACCAGTCAGCCAAAGAGTAAATTCCATCTACTGGAGAACACATGCAACCTACACAAAGAACAAGCCCAGAGCCCCCGGTGCAGGTGATCAGGGAGACTGTGCCTCTGGGCCACACAGGACACCTACTATATAATGCCACCTGAACAAGGCTGGAAGACATAATAAATCTTCCTAATAGACAGAAACAAACACAGAGAGGCCACTAAAATGAGAAAACAAGAAACATGCCACAAATGAAACAATAGGGAAAAACACTAGAAAAAAAAATAAATGAAATGAAGACAAGCAACCTACCAGAGACAGAGTTCAAAACAATCATTATAAGGATGTTCATGAACTTACAGGGAGCATAGATTATCTCAGTGAGAACTTCAACAGAGAGATAGTAAGCATAATAAATTACATGCAAATCTTAAAAAAGAACCAGTCAGAAATGAAGAGTACAATAGGTTAAGTGAAGAATACACTAGTAGGAATCAACAGTAGATTACATGAAGCAGAGGACTGGATCTGTGAAATAAAAGAGAAGGTAGCAGAAAACACCCAACCAGAACAGCAACAAGAAAAAAGAATTTAAAAAAAAATGAGGAAAGTTTACAAAAACTCTGGGACAACATCAAACATACATCTGCATCTAGGGGCATGAGAAAGAGAAGAGAGAGCAAGGGATTGAGAACCTATTTGAAGAAATAATGACTGAAAACTTCAGTAACATGGTGAGGGAAATAGACATACAAATCCAGGAAGTACAATAAGTCCTAAAAAAGAGGAACCAAAACAGACCCGCACCAAGAAACATCATCATTAAAATGCCAAAGCTTAAAGAGAGTCTTAAAAGCAGAAAAAGAAAAGCGGCTAGTTACTCACAAGGGTACACCCATAAGAATGTCAGCTGAACTTTCAGCAGAAACTTTGCAGGTCAGAAAGTATTGGCCAGAAATATACAAAATGATGAAAAACAAAAACCTACAACCAAGACTACTCGACCCAGCAAGGCGATCAATTAAAATTGAAAGAGAGATAAAGAGTTTCCCAGACAGAAAAAAAACTAAAGAAAGTCATCACCAACAAGCCAGAACTATAAGAAATGGTAGGAGGACTTCTGTGAGAAGAAAGAGGAGTAGATGTGGAGGGGCAAAGGCAGGGGCTAAATCTGGCCTGCAGCTGAACCCCTCTCAGGACTGTACCACTGGACACCTATTATACAAAGCCATGCTAATAAGATTGAAAGACTTGGAGCTTTGCTTAGTACATAGAAACAGACACAGAAAGGAAGCCATAATGGGAAGACAAAGAAGCAGAAACCATATGAGAGAACAGAACAGAGATCCAGGAATAATGGAGTCAAGCAATCTAACCAATGCAGAGTTCAAAACACTGGTTATAAAGATGCTCAATGAACTTAGGAGAAGTGTAGATGAACTCAGTGAGAACTTTAACAAAGAGATAAAAAACACAAAAATGGAAATGGTAATTATAAAAGGGAACCAGTCAGAAATGAAGAACACATTGTCTGAGATGAAGAATATATTAGAAGACATCAACAGAGTGGATAAAGAAGATTGAACCACTGATATAGAGAATGGGGAAGCCAAGGACACCCAATCAGAACGTCAAGAAAAGAGAAGGCAAGATGATAATAATAATTTAAGGAGCCTATGGGAAAAAAATAAATGTAAAAACATCTGGGTCATAGGGGTACCTGAAGGAGAACAAGAAGTTGAAGAGCAATTTGAAAATAATGATGGAAAACTTCTGTAACCTGGTGAAGGAAATAGACTTATAAACCCATGAAGTGCAGTGAGTCTCAAACAAGATGAACCCTAAGAGGCCCGCACCAAGACACATCATAATTAAAATGCCAAAGCAGCAAGAGAAAAGCAGTTAGTTACCTATAAGGGAGAACCCATAAGACTGGCAGCTGATTTCTCAAAAGAAACAATGAAGGACAGAAGGGCTTGGCACAAAATATTCAATGTGATGAGAACCCAGGAACTACAACCAAGAATACTTTATCCAGCAAAGCTATCATTTAGAGTTGAAGGGCAGATAAAGAGTTTCCCAGACAAAGATAAGCTAAAGAAATTTATCAACACCAAGCCACTATTACAGGAAATGTTGGAGGGAATTCTTTAAGAAGAAAAAAAAAACAGGAATAAAGAATGTATCAAAACAAGGAATAAAGAATGATAATAACTACATTCCTATCAGCAAGTACCTCAAATGGAAAAGAATGAAGTGCTCCAACCAAAAGATAGAGTGGCTGAATAGATAAGAAAACAAGATCCCTCCATATGCTGCTTACGAGAGACTCACTTCAGATTAAAAGACACACACAGGCTAAAAGGAAGGGGATGGAAAAAGATATTGCCTTGATGGACCTAGAAGATATTGCGCTGAATGAAGTTAGTCAGATAGAGAAAGACAAATATCATATGATTTCATGTACATGTTGAATCTAATAACAAAACAACAAAAACAAAAATGGAAACAAACACATAAATATAGATAATATTTTGATGTCTACTAAATGAGAGAGAGGTTGGAGAGATGATTAAAAAATGGCAATGGGATTTAGAAGTACTAATGGATAGTTACAAAATAGACATGGAGGTATAAAGTGTAGCATAAGGAAAATAAATAATGTAATATGTATGGGGGAAGAGGCATACTAGATTTAGTGGGGTGATCGCTTGGTGAGTTATATAGATCTCTAATCACTATGCTGTACAACTGAAACTAATATAGCATTGTATGCCAACTATAATTGAGAAAAACTTATTGAATTGCACAATTTAAATACAAGAAAAAAAGTCTATTATATTTCAGTAAAGTGGAAAATATTTTATAAAGTAAAAAGGAGGAAATCCCATTAATACGAATAATAAAATGGTAATAATTATATGTACCTATCAATAATTGCTTTAAATATAAATAGATTAAGTACTCCAATCAAAAGACATAGGGTAGCAGAATGGATAAGAAAACAAGACCCATTCATGTGCTATCTACAAGAGACCCACTTCTGATCAGATGACACACACGGACCGAAAGTAAAGGGATAGAAAAAGATATTTCATGCAAATGGAAATGAAAAAAAAAAATCTGGAGAAGCAATACTTATATTAGACAAAATAGACTTTAAGACAAAGTCTATAATAAGAGACAAATAAGGCATTACAGAATCTCATTAAGGGGAGTGACATCGGAAACATGGCAGAGTAAGAAATGTCCCCGGATCTCTCCCCTTGAAACAACAATAAGCTGAACATCTAAAACTCATAAAAACACCCAAACTGCATACCAGCACGTCTGAGCGTGGGACCTGTGCATAAAAGCTACCACAGGTCAGAGCCCCAGGTGTCGGGTGGTGGACTGGGAGAAACAAAGAGGTGCCTCTCACAGCAAGAGCTCCATGTAGGAGGAGGGAGAGAGGAGAAGGTGTGGCGACTTCCCTGAACAGCCCTGCCTGGGAGTGCTGTGAGCTGCTCTCCACATGGCTGACGGCAGTGCCCAGTCATCCGGGCAGAGTAACAGGGACAGCAGAAAAGCGGGGATGGCAGAGAAACAAAACCGAGGTTGAGCTGCAGCTCCCAACCCCCAACCCAGAGGGCACCACCCCACATACCCTGCAAGATCGAACACCACAGAGCCCAAGTGGAATCTGGGCAAATGCTATGAAAACTGTCACTAACACTGGCAGGACCTGAGAATGAGGGTAGCGAGCATGATCAAACATTTATAAGGAAAAAAAGACATTATTAAGACTTTATATAAAGCACAGATCCAAGAGGCATAGATGCCACCTATTGGAAACCAAAAGAAAAACAGCTTCTTTGCAACAGGCTAAAAAGAGACCTTTATATAATAAATCTTCTTTCTGGAAAAAAAAGCAGAATACATTTCCAATAACGCACAGGCTGAGAAATAGTCCATTAAACACCATGAGCAACCAAGATGACAAGGCATTTCAGAAAGAGAAAAATATCCAGAAAATAAGCTTACAGACATAAAAATATGCAACTTAAATGACAAGAATTCAAGATGGTACTTCTGAAAAAACTCAGTGAGTTCTGAAACGAGTCATATCAACAATTTCAGGAATTGGAAAACAAACAAACAACAAACAAACAAACAAAAAACTAGATGAGCAGAACGAGTTCTTTAGCAAGGAGATTGAAACCGTCAAAAAGAAAAGAATAGAACTTCTGGAGATAAAGAACACACTGCAAGAGTTGAAAAATGAAATAGCAAGCTGGAGAAATAGAGTCGACCAAATGGAGGAAAGGATCAGTGATATTGAAGACAGAAATCTAGAAATAAATCAGAAGAAAGAAGAGAGAAACCAAAGAATGAGAAATAATGAAAGAGAAATTGAAGAATTAGTTGATACCATCAGGGGAGGAAACAAAAGAATAATGGGCATTCTCAAAGGTGAGGGAAAGAACAAGGACCAGAAAGCCTTTTCAGAAAAATAGTTAATGAGAAATTCCAAATCTAATGAATGAGTTGGAATTCAAGAAGTCAACAGAACACCCAATTATCTCAACCCTAAAAGGACTTCACTTAGACACATTGTATTAAAAATTATCAAAAATCAACAACAAAGACAGAATTATCAGCGCAGCCACGGAAAAGAAGAAGGTAATCTATAAAAGAAAACCATTAGATAATCGTTGGACTTCTCAGCAAACGCATTACAAGACAGAAAGGAGTGAAATCAAATATTCTAACTATTATATGAAAGGAACTATCAGCCGAGAAAATGTATCCATCTGAGCTCTCCTTTAGATATGAAGGAGAAATGAAGACATTTCCAGATAGACAAAAATTGAGGGAATTCTCCACTACAAGGCCTGCATTAAGGAAATACTGAAAGAAATCAGCTCACCTAAAACAAAATGACCAAAAAAAAAAAAAATTAGGATCAAAGCGACTATCAGGCAAATAGAAGGAGAGGAGTGCAAACCTTAATAAGAACAGGGCATTATAAGCTTAAAAATAAGAAGAAATTTGCTATAGCAAGATAGTAATGAATGTTGAGCATAAATAGAGACAAATTGAGATAACAATGACTGAAAAAAAAGAGAATTCAAAGATCCAAATTCGCAAAGGGGGGCGGAGAAAAGTCACGTGCAGAAGAAAAGGGACAACTGTATACACACACACACACACACACACACACACACACACATATATATATAACTATACTTTACATATTCATGATAACCACAGGCCAAAGATTCAGAACCAAAGTATATAACATAAAAAAAAAGAAATAACAGAGAGAAAGAGAGAATACTCACAAAAGCCAACCAAAATAAAGAAAACAGAAACATAAGGTCAAGGAAGCAATGGAAACACAGAGCTACCAGAAAGCAAAAGATAAAATGGCTATAAGAAGACCTCATATTTCAATAATCACCCTAAATGTAAATGGACTGAACTCACCAATAAAAAGACATGGAGTTGAAGAATGGATCAAGAAACAAACCCCAATTATATGCTGCTTCCAGGAGACACATCTCAGGTCCAAAGGCAAATATAGACTCAAAGTGAAAAGGTAGAAAATGATATGTCAAGGAAATGGTATTCAGAGAAAAGTGGGAGTAGCAGTACTAATATCAGAGGAAATAGACTTCAAAATAAACAAAGGTAAAGAAAGATACTAAGGGACACTACAAAATGATAAAGGAAATCATGCACCAAGAATACATAACAGCTATTAATATCTATGCTCTCAATAAGGGAAACCTGAAATATATAAAGCAATTACTAACAGAAAAAAGAGAGAAACAGACCAAAACACTATTATTGTAGGGGACCTAAATACCCCACTGTCTGATATGGACTGATCATCTAAACAGAAAATCAATAAGGAAATAACATCCTTAAATGACACATTAGACCAACTGGATATAATTGACATTTACAGAGCCTTTCATCCCAAAACAGCTGCTTATACATTATTCTCTAGTGCACATGGAGCATTCTCAAAGATTGAACATACTCTGGGACACAGAGATAGCCTTAACAAATCTAAGAGGTTTGAAATCATATCAATCATATTCGCTGATCATATTGCTTTGAAACTAGAGATCAACTGTAAAAAGAAAGTGAAAAGAACCACAAATACATGGAGATTAAACAACATACTACTGAAGAATAACTGGGTCAGAGAAGAAATGAAAGGAGAGATCAAGAGATACATAGAAATGAATGATAATGATAGTACAGCATATCAAAACTTTTGGGACCTGGCAAAAGCTGTTATCAGAAGAAAGTTCATATCATTACAGGCCTACCTTCAAAAAGAAGAACAAGTCCAAGTAAACAACTTAACGCTTCATCTTAAAAAAAACAAAAACAACAACAACAAAACTAGAATAGAATGAAGAAATGAAGCCTAAAGTCAGTAGAAGGAAAGAAATAATCAAATTAGAGCAGAATTAAAGGAAATTGAAAACAAAACAAACAAACAAACCATAAAAAAATAAATGAAACAAAGAGCTGGTTCTTCGAGAAGGTTAATAAAATTGACAAACCCTTGGCTAGATTCACTAAAGAAAAAAGAGAAAGGATACAAATAATCGAAATCAGGGATGAAAA
>NW_011889253.1:1305552-1305974 GCF_000151845.1 Pteropus vampyrus
ATTTCATCTCAGGGGCAGAGGGATGGTTCAATATACACAAATGAATTAATGTGATACACCATATAAATAAACTAAAAAAATAGAATCATATGATCATATCAATAGATGCAGAAAAAGCCTTTGACAAGATACAGCATCCATTTATGATCAAAACACTTAACAAAATCAATATAGAATGAAAGTAACTTAACATAATAAAGGTCATATATGACAAGCCCTCTGCCAACATTATGATTCATGGTGAAAAACTAAAAACCTTCCCTTTAAGATCAAGAACAAGGCAAGGCTGCTCACTATCGCCACTGTTATTCAATAGAACATTGGAAGTCCTAGTGAGAGCATTCAGGCAAGAGGAAGATATAAAAGGCATACAAATAGAAAATGAAGAAGTCAAATTGTCAATATCTGTGGATGACATGATT
>NW_011889253.1:1307144-1313385 GCF_000151845.1 Pteropus vampyrus
TGATTCATGGTGAAAAACTAAAAACCTTCCCTTTAAGATCAAGAACAAGGCAAGGCTGCTCACTATCGCCACTGTTATTCAATAGAACATTGGAAGTCCTAGTGAGAGCATTCAGGCAAGAGGAAGATATAAAAGGCATACAAATAGAAAATGAAGAAGTCAAATTGTCAATATCTGTGGATGACATGATTTTCTATATAGAAAAACCTAGAGACTCCACAAGAACACTACTTGAAACAATAAGCAAATACAGTAAAGTTTCTGGATACAAAATAAATGTTCAAAAATCCATAGCATTCCTATACTCTAATAACGAAGAGTCAGAAAAAGAAGTGGAAAAAATAATTTCTTTTGCAATTGCAACATAAAGAATAAAATACCTAGCAATAAATCCAATGAAACATGTGAAGGATGTATATAATGAAAACTACTAGACCCTGTTAAAAGAAATCGAAGAAAATATAAGGAAATGGAAAAAATATTCCGTGTTCTTGGATTGCAAGAATCAACATAGTTAAAATGACCTTATGACCTAAAACATTATACAGACTTAATGCAATCCTCATCGAAATTCGATCAGCATTTTTTAAAGAAATAGAATAAAAAATCATCAGATTTGTATGAAAGCACGAAAGACCTCGAATTGCCAAAGCCATCCTGAGAAAAAAATTAGGCTGGAGGCATCACTCTACCCAACTTCAAATTATACTACAAAATACAGCAGTAATCAAAATGGGATGGTATTGGCAGCAAAACAGACACACGGACCAGTGGAACAGAATCGAGAATCCAGAAGTAAACCCATATTTATATGAGCACATAATTTCCATGAAAAAGCCGAAAACATACAGTGGAGAAAGGAAAGCCTCTTCAATAAATGGTGCTGGGAAACAGAAAAGCTACCTGCAAAAGAATGAAACTATTCTGTTGTCTATCACCACACACCGAAATTAGCTCAAAATGGATTAAGGACCTGAATATAAGACCTGAAACAATAAAATGCATAGAAGAAAACATAGGAACTAAACTCATGGCCTTGGACTTAAAGAGGATTTTTTGAATTGTCCTCAGAGGCAAGGGAATTAAAAGCAAAAAAAAAAAAAAAGATGAATGGGACTACATCAAACTAAAAAGCTTCTGCTCAGCAGAAGAAATCATCAACAAGGTAATGATACAACCATCCGAATGAGAAAATATATTTGCAAGCAATACCTCTGATAAGGGCCTAATATCCAAAATATACAAAGAAGTCATGCAACTCAATAACAACAAGAACAAAAACAAACAAAGGATACAATAAAAAATGGGCAGAGGACCTGAACAGACACTTCTCCCTGGAGGACATACAAATGGCCAACAAATACAAGATGCTCAACATCGTAGCTATCAAAGAAATGCAAATCAAAACCACAATGAGATACCAGGACATGGAAGCAACCAAAGTGTCCTATGGTAGATGATTGGCTAAAGAAGCTGTAGTACATATATAGAATGGCATATTACTCTGCCATAAAAAGAGTTGAATTACTGCCTTTTGGAACAACATGGTTGGACTTTGATATAATTATACTAAGTGAAAGAAGCCAGACAGAAAAAGTTGAATATCGTATGGCATCTCTTATATGTGGGCTATGAAAGTAAAAGCAACAAATGAACAGGACAAACAAACAGAGACTGAGGGACCTGGGCAATGAACTAGTGCTTACCAGAGGATAGAGGGGATGGTGGAGGGGAGAGGTAGATGGGGCAAAAATTTAAATCATTTCTTCAATTAAAATAATTAATTAATTAATTAATTAATTAAAAAAAACAAAAAATAAAAATTTTTACACACACAAATAAAAGTGTTGTAAGACTTCAAAATAAAATAAAATAAAACAAAGGAATGGCATTATATAATGAGAAAAGGATCAATACAACAAGAGAACATAACCCTAGTAAACATATACACATCCAACATAAGAGCATCTTCATATATACAAGCCATTATTGACTTATATAAAGGGAGAGACCGACAGTAATACACTCGCAGTAGGAGGCTTTAACACTTCAGTGACTCTAATGCACAGATATTCCAGACGGAAAATCAGTAAGTAAACAGCAGCCTTACGTGACACACTAGACCAGATGGATGTAATTGATTTTTTTCTGGATTTTTCTCCCTAAAGCAGCAGAATATGCATTCTTCTCAAGGGCACATGAAACATTTTCTAGAATATACCACATGTTAGGCCACAAAACAAGTGTTGATAAATTTAAGAAGACTGAAATTATATCAGATGTCTTCTGTGACCACAATAGAATGAAACTGGTAACCAACTATAAGAAAAAAACTGAAAAATGTACAAACGCATAGAGGCTAAACAACATGCTCCTAAACAATGAGATCAAGGAAGACATTAAAAGATATTTTAGAGACAAAAAAAAAAAGATGAAAACACAATGACTCAAAATCTATGGTACACAGCAAAAGCAATCCTAAGAGGGAAGTTTGTAGCAATATAAGCCTATCTCAAGAAACAAACAGAAAAATCTAAAATAAACAAACTAACTCTATACTTAAACAACTAGAAAAAGTACAGCAAACAAAACCCAAAGTGAGTAGAAGGAAGAAAATAAGAAAGATCGGAGCAGAAATAAATGAAATAGAGTCTACAAAAACAATACAAAAGATCAATGAAATCAAGAGCTGGTTCTTTGATTGATTAATTGATTAACCTTTAACCAGACTCATCAATAAAAAAAGAGAGAGGACCCAATTGATTAATTGATTAACCTTTAACCAGACTCATCAAGAAAAAAAGAGAGAAGACTCAAATAAATAAAATCAGAAATGAAAGAGAAGTAACCATGGACTCCACAGAAATATAAAGAATTATAAGAAAATACTACAAGCAATTATATGCCACCAAATTGGACAATCTGGAAGAAATGGACACATTCCTAGAAACATACAATCTCCCAAGACTGAGTCAAGAAGAAAGAAAATCTGAACGGACCAATTACCACCAACAAAATCGGATCAGTAATTTAAAATTTTTCAAAAAACAAAAGTCCTGGACCAGATGGCTTCACAGGTGAATTTTACCAAATAAGAATTAATACTTATTCTTCTCAACTATTACAAAAAATTCTAGAGGAGGGAAAGCTCTCTACTCTTTTTACGAGGCCACCATTACTTTGATTCCAAAACCAGAAGGTCCAAAAAGAAAGAAAACTATAGGTTGATATCCTTGATGAATATTGATGCAAAAATCCTCAACAAAATATTAGCAAACTGGATTTAGCAGTACATTAAAAATATCATGCACCATGATCAAATTGGATTAATTCCTGGGATGGAAGGTTGTTTTAATATCCACAAATCAATTAATGTGATACACCATATTAACAAACTAAAAGATAAAAACCATATGATCATATCAATAGATGCAGAAAAAGCGTTTGACAAAATCCATCATTTATTTATGATAAAAACTCTCAGCAAAGTGTGAATAGAGGGAACATATCTCAACGTGATAAAGGCCATATATGACAAACCTACAGCTAACATCATATTCAATGGGGAAAGGCTAAAAGCATTTTCCTTAAGATCAAGAACAAGTGGACAAGGATGCCCACTTTCACCACTTCTATTCAACATGTGTTGAAACTCCTAGCTACAGCAATCAGAAAGGGAAGAAAAAAGCCATCCAAATTGGAAAGAAAAAAGTAAAACTGTCATTATTTGCAGATGGCATGATACTATATAGAAACCATAAAGATTCCACAAAAAAACTATTAGAACTGGTCAATGAATTCAGTAAAGTAGCAGGATACAAAATTAATATGCAGAAGTCAGTTGCAGTTTTATACACCAAGCATGGACGATCCGAAAGAGAAATTAAGAAAACAATCCCATTTACAATTACATCAAAAACAATAAAATACCTGGTAATCAAATTAACCAAGGAGGTAAAAGACCTGTTCTCAGAAAATTATAAGTCATTGCAAATGAAATTGTAGAAGATACAAATAAATGGAAGCATATACCATGTTCTTGGGTAGGAAGAATAAGCATTGTTAAAAGGGCCATACTACCCAAGCAGTCTACAGACTCAATACAATCCCTATCAAAATACCAAGGCATTTTTCACAGAACTAGACAAATATTCTGAAAATTAATATTAGCACCATAAATGATCCAGAATAGCCATGGCAATCTTGAGAAGAAAGAACAAAGTTGAGGTATCATACTACCTGATATCGAACTATATTACAAGGCTATAGTAATCAAAACAGCATGTTACTGGCATAAAAACAGACGCGTCGATCAATGGACTAGAATAGAAAGCCGAGAAATAAATCCAGTCTTATGCTGTCATTTAACCTATGATAAAGGAGGCAAGAATATACAATGGAGTAAAGATGGTTTCTTCAACAAATGGTGTCGGGAAAACTGGACAGATATATGGAAAAAAAATGAAACTATTCTAGAAAGAAGTCCTGTGTCAGATATGTGGTTTGCAAATCCAATATGTGACTTGTCCTTTTATTCTCTTAACAGTATGTTTTGCAGAGGAAATGTTCGTAATTTAGAAAAAATTCTATTTTTAATATTTTTGGTATAGATCATGCTTTTGGTGTTGTATCTAAAAACCAATTGCCAAACCCAAAAGCCACAAAGATTTCTCTTATGTTTTCTTCTAAAAACATTTCTAGTTTATGTTTCATATTTAGGGTTATGACCTATTTTGAGTTAATTTTATATAAGATGTGAAGTTTAGGTCTAGGCTAAATTATTTTGCATATGGATGTCCAATTGTTCTGAGACCATTTGTTGAAAAGACTATCCTTTCTCCCATTGAATTTTTTCTTGCCCAAAATTAGCCATCTTCATGAGTCAATTCCTGAACTCTAAATTCTGTTCCATTGATATATACATACATATATATATACATAACAAAATACCACAGACTGGGTGGTTTAAACAACAAAAATTTATTTTCTCACAGTTGTAGGAGCTAGAAATTCAAGATCAAGGTGAGAGCAGGATTTGTATCTTCTGAGGCCCTTTTTCTTGAATTGGATATGGTCACCTTCCCATTGTGTCCTCACATGACATTTCTTCCATGAATGAGCATCCCTGGTCCCTCCCTCTCTCTTCTTTTAGAGATACCTATAATAGTGAATAAGGGCCCCACACATATGACTTGATTTCAATTTAATTACCTTTTTAAAGGCCCATGTACAAATACATTCACAAGCACAAGTGAAATATATTAGATCTTAAAGCTTAATCATAATCCTCTTTGGCTCAATGTTCTGCCCTCCGGGCCCACTGTGCCCTCCGGGATATCAGTGCGAATGAACAGTGGCCCTGTCTCTGAGGCACTGGGCAGCAGCAGCATGGACTACTAAGACTGAAGTTAAGACAGCTTTGTCTTCTGAAACCTAGGAGGAGATAGTTTTGTCCCCTTGTCTGTGATGGCACTGGCAGCCCTATTTATTTCTGAATCATGTTAAGGGTCATTCTTCCCTTCTCTTGAAGTACAAAACTAATTTGCTGCTAGATAACTAACTCTATTTTCCTGTTCTGTAGAATCCCAGAAGTCTGACAACTTTCCTTCATTTTGTCGCCTTTAGTCCAAGTTGGCAGCATTTTTGCTCATATAATCTCAATACTATTCCTAGCTTCTGCTGAGATGGCTGATTAAATCTATAAATAGTATACATAATTTTTTTTAAATAAATTTTTTCAATTATAGTTGGAATATAATATTATATTAGTTTCAGGTATACAACATGGTGATTAAACATTTATATAACTTACGACATGATTCCCCTTGATGAATCTAGTACCCCTCTGACACTATACATAGTTATTACAATATTACTGACTATATTCTTTATGCTGTACTTTACATCCCCGTGATTATTTTGCAATTATCAATTTATATTTCTTAATCCATTCTCCTTTTTGTACCCAGCCCTCAACCTCTTCCCATCTGGCAGCCATCAAAATGTTCTCTGTATCTACAAGATTGTTTCTGTTTTGTTTGTTTATTTGGTTCTACATATAAGTGATATCATATGGCATTTGTCTTTCTCTTTCTGACTTACTCCACTCAGCACAATAACCTCAAGGTGCATTAGTATAGTTGCAGATGGCAAGATTTCATTTCTATTTATGGTTGCGTAATATTTTATTGTATATATGTACCAACTCTTCTGTATCCATTCATCTGTTGATGGACACTCC
>NW_011889253.1:1313890-1392399 GCF_000151845.1 Pteropus vampyrus
CAAACAAACAAATAAATAAGTATTTCATGCCAATACCTTCTAGTTTGCAAAGTTTCTATTGAGAAATCAGCTGACAGTCTTATGGGTGCTCTCTTGTAGATAGTTAACTGTTTTTGTCTTGCTGCTTTTAAGACCTTCTCTTAGTCTTTTACCTTTGGAAACTTAATTATGATGTATCATGGTGTGGGTTGCTTTGAATTCATCTTCTTTAGAAATCCCTGCACTTAATGGGCTTCTATATCTATTTCCTTCACCAGGTTAGCAAAGTCTTTTTAAAAAAAAAAAATTTATTTTTAATTCTTTAATGTCACCACATATTTGAACACTTTTACGCCATCTACCTCCCCACTCCCAGCTCCCACCTACCATTTGGTAACCACTAGTCTATTGTCCATGTCCTTGAATCTCTGTTTGTTTGTCCTGTTTGTTTGTTGCTTTTAGGTTTATAAGTGATATCATGTGATTTCAACTTTTTCTGTCTGGCTTGTTTCGCTTTGCATGATTATCTCAAGGTCCATTCACGTTGTTGCAAATTGCATTATTTTATCTCTTCTTATGGCTGAGTAATATTCCAATGTATATATGTACCACCGCTTCTTTATCCAATTATCTATCGTAGGACACTAAAGTTGCTTCCATGTCCTGGCCACCGTGAATAATGCTGCTATGCATATTGGTGTGCAAATATCTTTTTGGATATGACTTTTCAAGCCTTTGGAACAAATACCCAGTAGAGGGATTGCTGGATCATATGATAGATCAATTCTTAGTTGTTTAAGGAACCTCCTTACAGTTTTCCATAGTGGCCGTACCAATTTGCAGTCCCACCAGCAATGTATGAGTGTTCCTTTTTCTCCACATCCTCTCCAAATTTGTTATGACTTGTCTTGTTGATTATAGCTATTCTAACAGGTGTGAGATGGTACCTTATTATGGTTTTGATTTGCATTTCCCTAATAGCTAGCGATGTTGAGCATCTTTTCATTTGTTTGTTGGCCATTTGCATATCCTCCAGGGAGAAGTGTCTGTTCAGGTCCTCTGCCCATTTTTTGATTGGATGGTTTGTGTTTTGTTGTTATTGAGTTGTATGAATTCTTTGTATTTTTGAATATTAGGCACTTATTGGAGGCATTGCTTACAAAGATATTTTCCCATTCAGATGGTTGTCTTTTTACCTTGTTGATGGTTTCTTATGCTGAGCAAAAGCTTTTTAGTTTGATGTAGTCCCATTCATCTTTTTGCTTTTACTTCCCTTGCCTCTGAGGTCAAATTAAAAAAATTCTCTTTAACTCCAAGGTCCGTGAGTTTAGTTCCTATGTTTTCTTCTATGCATTTTATTGTTTCAGGTCTTATATTCATTCCTTAATCCATTTTGAGTTAATTTTGGTGTGTGGTGATAGACAACAGTGTAGCTTCATTCTTTTGCAGGTGGTTTTCCAGTTTTCTCAGCACCATTTATTGAAGAGGCTTTCCTTTCTCCACTGTATGTTTTTGGCTTTTTCATGGAAATTATGTGCTCATATAAATATGGGTTTACTTCTGGACTCTTGATTCTGTTCCACTGGTCTGTGTGTCTGTTTTGCTGCCAATACCATGCCATTTTGATTACTGTCACTTTGTAGTATAATTTGAAGTCGGGCAGAGTGATGCCTCCAGCCTTGTTCTTTTTTCTCAATATGGCTTTAGGGATTTGGGGTCTTTTGCGTCTATACAAATCTGATGATTTTTTTTTGTTCTATTTTTTAAAAAATGCCGATGGGATTTTGATAGGGATTTCACTAAATCTGTATAATGCTTTAGGTAATAAGGTCATTTTAATTATGTTGATTCTTCCAATCTAGGAACACGGAATATCTTTCCATTTCTTTGTATCTTCTTCGATTTCTTTTAACAGGGTCTTGTAGTTTTCGCTATATACGTCCTTCATATATTTTGTTAGATTTATTCCTAGGCATTTAATTCTTTTCATTGCAATTGCAAAAGAAATTATTTTTTCCACTTCTTTTACTGACACTTTGTTATTAGAGTATATAGGAAAGCTATGGATTTTTGAACGTTGATTTTGTATCCAGAAACTTTACTGAATTTGCTTATCGTTTCTAGTAGTGTTCTTGTGAAAACTTAAGGGTTTTCTATATAGGAAATCATGTCATCCACAAATAGTGACAATTTGACTTCTTTGTTTTCTATTTGGATGCCTTATATATCTTTCACTTGCCCGATTACACTCGCTAGGTCCTCCAATATTATATTGAATAACAGTGGCGATAGTGAACAGCCTTGTCTTGTTCTTGATCTTAGAGGGAATGTTTTTAGTTTTTCACCATTAAGTATAATGTTGGCTGAGGGTTTGTCATTTATGGTCTTTATTATATTAAGGTATTTTCATTGTTTACCAATTTTGTTAAGTATTTTGAACATAAATTCGTAGTGTATCTTGTTGAAGGCTTTTTCTGCATCTATTGATATGATCATATGATTCTTATTTTTTAATTTGTTTATGTGGTATATCACATTAATCGATTTGCATATGTTGAACCATCCCTGTGCCCCTGGGATGAAGCCCACATGATTGTGGTATATAATCTTTTTAATATGTTGCTGTATTACGTTTGCTAGTATCTTAGTAGGATATTTGCATCTGTGTTCATGAGAGATATTGGTCTGTAGTTTTCTTTTTTTGTGTTATCTTTACCAGGTTTTGGTGTCAGGGTAATATTGGCCTCATAAAATGAGTTCGGAAGTATTGCCTCCTGTTTCACTTTTTTGGAAGAATTTGAGAAGAATAGATATTAAATCTTTCAATGTTCGGTAGAATTCACTGGTGAAGCCATCTGGTCCTGGACTTTTACTTTTTGGTAGGTTTTTGATGATTGTTTCAATTTCCATTCAGCTGATCTGTCTATTTAGATTTTCCAGTTCTTCTTGATTCAGTCTAGAAAGGTCGTATTTTTCTAAGTACTGGTCCATTTCTTCTAGGTTATTAAATTTGATGTTATATACTTTTTCATAGTATTCTTGTAAGATTCTTTGTATTTCTGTGGTGTTTGTCATAATTTCTCCTCTTTAATCCCTGATTTTATTTACTTGTATCCTTTCTCTTTTTTCTTTAATGAGTCTAGCCAGGTATTTCTCAATTTTATTAACCTTTTCAAAGTACCAGCTCTTTGTTACATTTATTTTTTCTATTTTTTTGTTTGTTTTCAATTTCATTTATTTCTGCTCTAATTTTGATGATTTTTCCCCTCTGCTGACTGTAGGCTTCATTGGTTCTCCCCTTTTAGTTTTTTAGATGAAACTTTATGTTGTTTATTTGGATTCCTTCTTGTTTTTAGAGGTAGGCCTGTAATGATATGAACTTTCCTCTTATGACTGCTCTTGCCATATCCCCAAAGTTTTGATATGTTGTACTGTAATTATCACTCATTTCTATGCATCTCTTGATTTCTTTTTATTTCTTCTCAGACTCAGTTATTCTTCAGTAGCATGTTGTTTAATCTCCATGTATTTGTGGTTCTTTCCGCTTTCTTTTTAAAGTTAATCTCTAGTTTCAAAGCATTATGATCAGAGAATGTGGTTGGTATGATTTCAACCCTCTTATATTTGTTGAGGCTATCTCTGTGTCCCAGTATGTGGTCGATTCTTGAGACTGTTCCATGTGCACTAGAGAAGAATGTATAAGCAGCTGTTTTGGGATGAAAGGGTCTGTAAATGTCAATTATGTCCAGTTGGTTTAATGTAACATTTAAGGATGTTATTCCTTATTGATTTTTTGTTTGCATAATCTGTCCATATCTGATATTGGGGTATTTATGTTCCCTACTACGATAATGTTTTGGGCTGTTTCTCTCTTTAGTTCTATTAGTAATTGCTTTACATATTTCAGGGCTCCCTGATTGGGGGCATAGATATTAATAAGTGTTATGTCTTCTTGGTGCATGATTCCCTTTATCATTTTGAAGTGTCCCTAAGTATCTTTCTTTATCTTTTTTATTTTAAAGTCTATTTCATCTGATATTAGTACCGCTACTCCCGGTTTTCTCCAAATGCCATTTCCATGACATATCATTTTCTACCTTTTCACTTAGAGTCTATATTTGTCTTTGGAGCTGAGATGAGTCTCCTGGAGGCAGCATATGATTGGGTTTTGTTTTATGATCCATTCTTCAACTCTGTGCCTTTTTATTGGTGAGTTCAGTCCATTTACATTTAGGGTGATTATTGAAATATGAGGTCTTCTTATAGCCATTTTATCTTTTGCTTTCTGGTAGCTTGGTGTTTCCATTGCTTCCTTGTCCTCGCGTTTCTCTCTTTTTTTAAATTTTGGTTGGCTTTTGTGGGTTTTCTCTCTGGTTCTTCTTCTTTTATGTTATATTTTTCAGTTCTGAGCCTTTGGTGTGTGGTCACCATTACAAATATGTAAAGGATATTCATATATATATATATATATATATATATATATATATATATATATATATATATATATATACACACACACACAGTCATCCAATTTCTTCTGTGCATGCATTATCTCCATTCTCTTTTGCAAATTTAGATCTTTGAATCCTCTCCTTTTCAGTCATTGTTATCTCAGTTTGCCCCTGTGTATGCTGATCATTCATTTCTATCTTGTTATAACAATTCTCGTGTTATTGTTTAAGCTTATAATGTCCTGTTCTTATTAAGGGTTGCACTCCTCTGCTTCTACTTGCCTGATAGTCACTTTACTCCTAATTCTGTTTTTTTTTTTTTTGTCATTTTGTTTTAGGTGAGCTGGCTTCTTTCAGTATTTCTTGTAGTGCAGGCCTCGTAGTGGAGAATTCCCTCAATTTTCATATGTCTGGAAAATTTTTAATTTCTTCCTCATATCTAAAGGAGAGCTTAGCTGGATACATTATTCTAGGCTGGTTCTTAGAATAATTTCTTTCACTTAATATTTTAAATATTTGATTCCATTGCTTTCTGGCTTGAAAGTTTTGCCCTGGGAAATCCAATGATAATCTAATGGGTTTTCCTTTATAAGTTACCATTTTCTTCTCCCTGACTGTGCTGAGAATTCTATCTTTGTAATAGATTTTTGATAATTTTAATATAATGTGTCTTATTGAAAAACTTTTGGGTGAGATAATTGGGTGTTCTTTTGACTTCTTGAATTCCAAGCTCCAGATCATTCTTTAGATTTTGGAAATTCTCATCAACTATTTTTCTGAAATTGCTTTCTAGTCCCTGCTCCTTTTCCTCACCTTCGAGAATGCCCATTATTCTTTTGTTTCCTCTCTTTATGATATCTGCAAGTTCTTGAATTTCTCTTTCATTATTTTTCATTCTTCAGGTTCTCTCTTCTTCCTTCTGATTTATTTCTAGATTACTGTCTTCGACATCACTGATCCTTTCCTTTATTTGGTTGACTCTATTTCCCAAGCTTGTTACTTCATTTTTCAACTCTTGCAGTGTGTTTTTTATCTCCGGAAGATCTATACTGGTTTTTTTGAAGATTTCAGTCTCCTTGCTCTGCTCATCTACTTGCGTTTTCAATTCCTGAAATTGTTGATATGACTCGTTTAGGAACTCAGAGTTTTTTTCAGAAATACTCTTATGAACCATCTGTCATCTAAAGTGCATATTTGTATGTCTGTAAGCTTATTTTCTGGAGATTTTTCTCTTTCTTTCTGAGCTGCCTTTTCACCTTGGTTGTTCATGGTGTTTAATGGACTATTTCTTCACCTGGGCATTAATGGAAGTGTATTCTGCTGTTTTTCTAGAAAGAGGATTTATTATATATAGAAGGCAGGTTTCCAGTAGGTGACATCTAAGCCTCTTGGATCCCTGCTTCATATAAAGCCTTAAAAATGCCTTTTTATTTTCTGATAGATATTTAATCACACTCGCTACTCTCAGTTTCAGTCCCTGTCAGTGTTAGCAACAGTTTTGGTAGTGTTTGCTCAGATTCTCCTAGGGCTCCATGGTGATTGGTTTCAGAGGATATGGGGGAGGGGCCCTTTGGGTTGGGAGTTCGGGTCTGCGGCTCAGCCTCGGTTTTCAACCATGGCTAGTAAAAATCAACTGTAGTTTCTCTGTTGTCCCCACTTTTCTGCCGTTTCTGTTTCTCTGCCTTCTGCCCTGATGACTTGGCCCTGACATCCACTGCATGGAGCTCACAGCATTCCCAAGCAGGGCTGTTCAGGGAAGACACTGTACCTTCTCCCCTCCCCTCCCTTTTACAGAGAGCTCCAGCTGCAAGTGGCAGCTTCTTTGTTTCTCCCAGTCCACCACCCAATACCCGGGGTTCTGACCTATGGTAACTCTTTTGTGCAGATCCCACGCTCAAATGTGCTGGTGTGCAGTTTGGGTGTTTTTTGTTGAGTTTTACATGATCAACTTATTGTTGTTTCAAGAGGAGAGATCTGGGGACGTCTTGTACTCTGCCATATTTTCCCAAGTTATTTTTTTGATAATCATTTTCCTTAATTTATCTCTCACTTCTTTTATTTTACTAAAAGCAGTAAGCAGTAACCAGGCTGCACCTTCAACACTTTGCTTGAAAATCTTCTCAGTTAAATATCCAAGTTTATAATTTTTTAACTTCTACTTTCCACAAAACACTAGAATACAATTCGACCGAATTCTTTGCCATTTTATAATGAGGATTATCATTCCTCTAGTTTCTAATAGCATGTTACTTATTTTCATCTGATATTTCCAGAGAATCACCTTTAATGTTCGTATTTCTACTATCAATCTTTTCAAAGCAATGTAGGCATTACTTTTGTTAAGTTTATTCCTAAGAACTTCATTTTTTAAATGTTATTTTTGTTCAAGTTATTCTTCTGATTTCTTTTTTTTGAATTGTTATTTTCTAGTGTATAGAAATACAATTGATTATTATATATTGTTCTTTTATACATAAATCTTGCTGAACTCATTTATTTGTTCTAATAGATATTTTTTTGTATGTGCATGGATTTCTTTGAATTTTATGTACACAGAGTATTGTTATTTGCAAATAAAGATAGATTTACTATTTCTTTTTTCAAATCTGAATGCCTTTTATTTCTTTTTTTGTTGCTTAATTACCCTGACTAGAACCTCCAGTACAATATTGAATAGAAATGGTAAAATTAGACATCTTGCTTTGTTCATGATCTTATAGGAATTCAATTTTTAGTATTTCGCCATTAAGTATGATGTTTGCTGTGGAATTTTCATAGTTTCATAGGTGCGCTTTATCAGACTAAGGAAGTCCACGTCTATTCCTAGTTTGTTGAGTATTTTTTTAATTACAAAAGAGTTTTGGTTTTGTCAAATGACTTTTCTGCACCTACTAAGATAATAGTGTAGTTTTAATCCTGTATTAATATGGTATATTACATCAATTGATTTTCTAATGTTGAACCAACCTTACATTCTTGAGTTAAATCTCATTCATGGTGTACGCTCTTTTGTAGTTGCTGAATTAAATATGCTAGTATTTTGTGGGGAATTTTTGCATCTATATTCATAAAGGATATCGGTTTGTAGTTTTCTTTTGAAGTTTTTGTCTGGTTTTAGTATCAGGGTAATACTGGCCTCATAGAATGAGTTGGGTAGTATCTTATCATTTTCTATTTCTTGGATGAATTTGCAAATTATTGGTGTTAACAATTTAAAGTTTGGTAGAATTCACTAGTGAAGCCATCTGGACCTGGGCTTTTCTCTGTGGGAATTTTTTTTTATTACTAACTCAGTCTCTTTACTTGTTATAGATTTACTCAGATTTCCTATTTCTTCTTATGTCAGTTTTGGTAGTTTATATCTTTCTAGTAAGCTATACATTTCATCTAAATTATCTAATAATCTGCACATTCAAGATATCCAACAAATTTTAAGTAGGGAAAACTTGAAGAAAGCCACATCTAGACATATAATAATCAAACTGTTGAAAACCAAAGACAAAAGAAAATCTTGAGAAGAACAGAAGACATAAAAGGGATTTTCAGTAAGAGCTGATTTCTCATTACACATGTACTTTGCCTTCTAGATCCCCTGGAATAAGTCAGAGTTTTTCAAAGCCCCCAGAAATCTCATCCCCCACATTTTCCTTTTAACCTTCTTTCTTAGCCTATTGTTTGGTCCAACTGTTATCCACTCCTAGAGACAGTCTTGAAGTTAATCAATTGCCTCTACTTACTTTCTATAATTTTCCCTGGGGACAAAGTTTTAGATATTTGACAAGCTCCTAGTCAGGACAAACCTTGTGAGTGGGGTGTTTCAAGGAACCATCAGATAGGTCAGATGACATTTCTCTGGGAATGAAGTTTTGAATACTATTTAACCTAATTTTTCCCACTCCTGCCAAGCTGCTGTTATTCACTGTGATGGCAGCAATGTTGGATCTCAAGGTGACTCTAGAGCCGGGAAGAGCAATATGGGAATAGGATAAGTAAACATGCCTGAAAGCTTACTCTTTCACAGAGAATAAGCCATTTTTCTAAAATAAGTGCTCCCCAGATTGCTGCAAGCCTTTTGTTAATTTTCAAAGTTATTAAAATGTTGATTTTAACCATTTTTTTCCAGGGTTCTCATTGTTTCATAGAGGATAACTTTTTTTGGAGGTCCTTACTCAACCATTCCTACTGATGTCAATATGAAGACTTTAATACACAGATTTTATTATGTTTCTTTCATTTTCTCTAAATCTGAATACCTTCATTTCTCTTTTGTTTGTTTAATGTTGTAGACCTTCCTTAAATTTATTCATTCATTCAACAAATATTGAGTGCTTAAAATGTTCCAGGCACTGTTCTAAATGAAGACTCGGCCTTCATGGAGTTTACATTTTTAGGGGGAATGGTAATTATATGTTAAATGATGATTGATAAGTGCTATAAAGAAAAATAAAGCAAACTATGCAAAACAAGAGAGGGATTCAAATATTTTTTTTCTTTCATAGAGTAGGTGCAAAGCCACTGATGTTAAATGTTTGGTATAATTTAACATCCAGGAGGCCAATGTGGATAGAGTGTTGTAAACAAAGGGAAGAGCAATCGGAAATGTGTTGGAAAGCAAGGGCTTTTGCAGACCTAGAAATGAACTTTGGCTTTTATTCTGATCAAGATAGGGAACCACTGGAGGGTTTTATAATAAAGAATGATGTGATCTAGGCAGATCTTGAAAGTATCACTCTGACGCTTCTGTTGAAAATAGGCTGTAATGGGGCAAGTGTGAAAACTGAGAAACCAATCAAGAGATTATTGTGATAATTTAGATGAGAGATAGAAATGGTTTGGGTGAGGGTGGTGGTAATGGAAGTGATAACAAATAGAATTCAAATATCTCATGATCCTTGGCTGCCTATATATACTTGAGAGTGAGGCAGGCACAAAAACAATTATTGAAAATCCATGTATCATGAAGATCGTTCACTGGTAGTGTGAAACAAAGGGTGCTTGGTCAAGGAGCCAGATTTTTCAACTGGGACCCTTAAATCTCAGATGTAAATATGTGGAGATTTTGTTGCTCAGATAGGCTAGTTTCTCCAAAATAATTCTTTCATATCTTGGAGGCAGAGTTTGATATAAGCCTGGCTGCTGCTATTTTTGGAGCCTAACAGGGGTGAACCTGTGTGTGGAGTGAGGGTAAAAATGGTCTCAAAGTTTCAGGAGCAGACTTTTAAGACATCTTATTTTAAGACTAACCCCGCTCTCCAGCATACTTGATGCCCCTTAAGTCCTGACCCTATCAAGTTACTGTTTCCATAGATGAAACCTTTAGTGTCTTAACCAACTACTTGGGATGAGGGTGAGGACTTCACAATGTATTCAGTCCATATACAGATATTCAACCAAGCTCTTGTTTTCAGTTATAAACTTCACACTTGCCTTATAGGTTCCTCTCATGGGTTTTACAGAGCAGATTAGCTGGCTTATGTCCAGCATCCTCCTCTACAGGCATTTAAACTTGTAGCTTCCTCCTTTCCACCCTACTTCTAAAAATTGTAGAACTCCTTCTCACCTGCTAATGTCTCTTCTCCTTATCCTTTTGGTACTTATAAGTTTATGACTTTTTCTGTTCCTTTGCTATCATTTTGGGAGTACTTGAGAGGGAAAAGAGATAAATGTATGCTGTCAACTCAGTATCTTTAACAGGGTGAATATACTTTTTCTCACTTGATATGACCCTCTGCAGATTCTGATTTCCTTTTTCCACACTGAAGACAAATGATCTATAATACTGGGCATCTATCATGGGGTTTTAGGGCTGTAGTTTAGAGACAGATAGATCTGAGTTCAATTTCCAGTTACAGTATTTACTAGCTGTGTGACCATGGAAAAAATCACTAAACGTTTCTTAAGCCTCAGTTTCGTCATGTTGAAAATGAGAGTGATGATTATTATATCATGTCAAAGAGATGTCATAAGTACTTAATGAGATAATTTATGCAAAATTCTTAGAACAAATTTTGCTCCACGTTCAATAACTATTGTGTATTATTATTGAGTCTTTCCTTGCAAGTCCTCTTTGACTTTTTTAAAACTTAAATCAATCCTTGTTCTGCTGAGAAGGAGAATAAAGTGATGGAAATAAGGTATGCTTAAATTCTATAGGTCATGATCACATTAGGCTATGATTCCATAAGTTGTATCTGCTGTTTATAAATCCAAGAAGACATGCTCAGTAGAAGATATGAAGATTGCCTAGTTAATCTTACTACATAGTAATACTGGTAATCTTTATTCACTGAGTAGGTTATTTCTTAATTCTTTAATTCATTTGTCTAACATTAGTTGGGCTCTTCCCATGTGCCAGGTACTATGTTAGGTGTTGGGAAGTAATGAAGATGAATATCAGCAAAGCAGGTAAACAGAGTTTCTGTCCTTAAGGACATAATGGCTCAATGGGGTAGGCAGATGGAGAAAGGCAATTTTAAAACTGTGATTGTGATGAGACACATGCTCCTGTGCTTAAATAACTGTTTAATAACTGTCTTTTTCACTATAAGAGCGAAGACCTCATCTATCTTGTTTATCACTGTTGCTCCGGTGCCTATCATCATTCTTGGCACATTCAATATATTCAGTAAAAATTTTGTTATCGAATGAATGATGTACAGTGAAAACCATTCCTTGACTAGGTTACACAGTAAACATTGCACTTGAACAATTCTCTTTCATGTTCATAAAGAAGAGTATTTTTTTTAATAATAAATGTATGTTCAATTAGTAAGTGAATGAATAAATATTTGGCAAAGTGAACCAAGGGTAAGAGGAAGTATATCCAAGTTCAACAAATATTTCTCAGTGCCAACTATGTGCCAATGCATGATGCTTAGCATGGAAGATATAGAGATGAATAAGACATGGCCTTTACCCTTGAGGACATCCAAGCCTAGTTTGGAAACAAAAAAGAGAAGAGTTAATTATAGTACAGAATGATAAGGGTCATAAATAAAGCTCAAATCAGATGTGAATCATAAGCTTGAGAGCTTTGGGTAAGGCTAGAGTCATTAATATGATTCTGAAGACATGTTCCATTTGCTACCATAAGATGCAGCAGGAAAAAAAAATTGCTCAAAGAATCTATTATATACTTTTTTTCAGAGAAAGTGTGGAAATCTCATTATTGTTAATGACAATAAGATAGAGAAGAAAATGGAATGAAGAACGATATCTAAATAAGCTATCATTATATAAGAAATAGAGCAATTTAGTGGTTAAGTGATGTTTGCTAGGAAGTTCTCTTGGCAGTCACATTTGGAAGAAGATGATCGAAAGCACACTAAGAATACCAGTTAATGCCATCATTATTTAGTTAGTATAAATTTACAATAACAGGGAAATATATTCATGAAAATAAAACATCATCTAAAGAACTGAGTGTGATTTTTGTCTTCATTGTTGTGTGTCACTTTCCTTTAAAAAGCAGATAAATCTGTTTATCACTTTACCATAGGAAATAAGGACTGAATTGATTAAGAAGATATAATTAAATAGAAAAAACAACTATGGCTTAGAAGTTGCCACTCTGTCCTAATAACAAATAAGAAAGCGCAAACTGAAAAATCAACAGCTCTTCTTAGATCTTTCAGAGAAGTGAGGTCACAGGGCAAACAGCTACCCCCAAATTGGAGAGACATATACGTGTATACAGAGAATCAACTTAATGAAGCAAACACCCCCAAGGAGAAACCTCCATGGGAATCAGTACCAAGGTAGGAAAACCTGAACTATAATTGATAAATTACAATTACAGTAAACTGAGTTGGAGGCTCAGTGTAGGCAACTCTAAGAATTAAAAATTTCAGAGGAACCCAGTCATAGGAGAACTCCTACACTTTTGTGAGTTTTTCTTCCAGGAACATAACCAGGTCTTCACAGTGAATATCAGAATGAAATCCCCACATGCTTCTGGTAGGTAGAGGGGGAAAGAAAAACAATTTTGAAATACACCAGAGCATTCTATTATTCTTTTTTCAAAAAAATATTTAAATTAGTTTCAAGTATACAGTACATTGGTTATTCATCTATACAGTTCATAAAACAATCCCCCCAATTGATCCTTCCCTCCCCTGGCCCTCCACTTAGCCATCATATTAATACCAACTGCATTCTCTCTGCTGTGCTTCCCATCCTCATGACCAACTATCAACTACTAATTTGTACTTCTTTAACCCCTCACCCCATTCTCCCAGTCCCCCAACTCTGCTCTCCTTTGTCCATCACCAAATTGTCCACTATATTTGTGAGTCTATTTTTGATTAGTTTATCCTTTTTGTTCCTTAGATTCTGCATATAAGTGAAATCATATAGCATTTATCTTTCTCTGTCTGACTTATTTCACTCAACATAATATCCTCTAGGTCCATCCATGTCATTGCAAATGGTAGAATTTCATTTTTTAATGGCCGAGTAATATTCCATTGTATATATGAACAATAATGTCTTTACCCAACCATCTCTCGATGGGCATTTAGGTCGCTTCCATATCTTAGCTATTGGAAATTTGCTGCTATGAATATTGGAGTGCATAGATCTTTATGAATTATTGTTTTGGTTTTCTTTGTATAAATACCCAGAAGTGCAATTGCTGGGTCAAAATGTATATCTATTTTTATTTTTTTTTTTGAGAAACCTCCATACTGTTTTCCATAGTGGCTGTACCAATTTGCAGTCCCACCAACAATGTACGAGGGTTCCCTTTTCTCCACATCCTCACCAGTGCTTGTTCTTTGATTTATTGGTGATAGCCATTCTGACAGGTGTGAGGTGATATCTTATTGTGGTTTTAATTTGCATTTCTCTGATGATTAGCAACCTTGAACATCTTTTCGTATATCTATTAGCCATCTGTATTTCCTCTTTGGAGAAGTATCTGTTCAGGTCTTCTGCCCATTTTTAAATTGGAGTGTTTGTTTTTTTGTTGTTGAGTTGTATGAGTTCTTTATATATTTTGGATATTAACCCTTTAACAGATGTATCATTAGCGAATATCTTCTCCCAAACAGTCGGTCGTCTTTTTGTTTTGTTGATGGTTTCCTTTGCTGTACAAAAACTTTTTAGTTTGATGTAGTCTCATTTGTTTATTTATTTATTTTTGTTTCCCTTGCTTGAGGAGATATATCCCCAAAGAAATTCCTGTTAGTAATATCAGAGAGTTTACAGCCTATGTTTTCTTCTAGAAGTTTTATGGTTTTGGGTCTTACATTTAAGTCTTTAATCTACTTTGAGTCTAGTCTATTCTCATATATGGTGTAAGAAGGTGATCCAGGTTCTTCTTTTTTTTTTTTTTGCATGTATCTGTCCAATTTTCCCAACACTATTTATTGAAGAGACTGTCTTTACCCCATTGTATATTCTTACCTCCTTTGTCATATATTAAGTGAGCGTATAGGCGTGGATTTATTTCTGGGTTCTCTATTCTGTTCCATTCATCAATATATCTGTTTTTATGCCGGTACCATGCTGTTTTGATTACTGTAGCCTTGTAGTATAGTTTGATATCAGGTAGTGTGATACCTCCAAACTTTGTTCTTCTTTCTCAAGATTGCCATGGCTATTTGGGGTTTTTATGGCTCCATATAAATTTTAGAATTATTTGTTCTAGCTCTCTGAAAAATGCCATTGGTATTTTGATAGAGATTGCATTGAATCTATAGATTGCTTTGGGTAGTACAGTCATTTTAACGATGTTGAATCTTCCTACCTATGAGCACGGTATATGCTTCCATTTATTTGTATCTTCTTCAATTTCTTTTTTCAAGGACTTATAATTTTCTGAAAATAGATCTTTTACCTTCTTGGTTACTTTGATTCCCAGGTATTTTATAGTTTTTGATGCAATTGTAAATGGGGTTGTTTTCTTAATTTCTCTTTCTGAAAGTTCACATTGGTGCATAAAAATGCCACTGACTTCTGAATATTTAGTCTGCAACCTGCTGCTTTACTGAATTCATTGATCAGTTCTAATGGTTTTTTGGTGGAAGCTTTAGGGTTCTCTCTATATAGTATTATGTCATTGGCAAATAACAAGAGTTTTAATTCTTCCTTTCCAATTCAGATGCCTTTTATTTCTCTTTCTTGTCTTATTGCTGTAGCTAAAACTTCCAATACAATGTTGAAGAGGAGTGGTGAAAGTGGTCTTCCTTGTCTTGTTCCTGATCTTAAGGAAAATGCTTTTAGCCTTTTCTCATTGAGTATGATGTTAGCTGTAGGTTTGTCATATATGGCCTTTATTATGTTGAAGTATGTTTCCTCTATTCCCACTTTGTTGAGAGGTTTTTTTTTTATCATAAATAGATGCTGGGTTTTTTTAAATGTTTTTTTTCTGCATCTATTGATATAATCATATGCTTTTTATCTTTCGATTTGTTTATGTGGTATATCACATTAATTGATTTGCAGATATTGTACCAACCTTGCATTGCAGGAATAAATCCAATTTGATCATGGTTTATGATATTTTTAATGTATTCCTGAATTTGGTTTGCTAATATTTTGTTGAGGATTTTTGCATTATGCTCATAAGAGATATTGGTCTATGGTTTTCTTTTTTTGTAATGTCTTTGTCTGATTTTGGAATCAAGGTAATGATGGCCTCATAAAAGGAGTTAGGGAGCCTTCCCTCTTCTTGAAATTTTTTGGGATAGTTTGAGAAGAATAGGTGATAATTCTTCTTTGAATGTTTGGTAAGATTTGCCTATGAAGCCATCTGATCCAGGACTTTTTTTTTGTGGGGGCGGGGGGGGAGTGAGATTTTTGATTACTGATTCTATTTCATTGGTGATAATCAGTCAGTTAAGATTTTCTGTTTCTTCTTGACTCAGTCTTGGGAGATTGTATGTTTCTAGGAATGTGTCCATTTCTTCCAGATTGTCCAATTTGTTAGCATATCATTGCTCGTAGTATTTTCTTATGATCCATTGTATTTCTGTGTAATCTGTAGTTACTTCTATTTAATTTCTGATTTTATTTATTTGAGTCCTCTCTTTTCTTTGATGAGACTGGCTAAGGGTCTGTCGATTTTGTTTATCCTTTCAAAGAACCAGATCTTTGTGTCATTAATCTTTTGTATTATTTTTCTAGACTCTATTTCACATATTTCTGTTCTGATGTTAATTATTTCCTACCTTCTATTCACTTTTGGCTTTGTTTGCTGTTCTTTTTCTAGTTCTTTTAAGTGTAAGGTTAGATTGTTTATTTGAGCTTTTCCTTGTTTCTTGAGGTAAGCCTGTATTTCTATGAATTTCCTTCTTAGGACGACTTTCACTGTGTCTTTTGATTTCTTCCTTGATCTCATTAATAACCCATTCATTGTTTAGTAGCATGTTATTTAGTCTCCACATGTTTGTGTATTTTCCAGTTTTTTTTTCTTTTACTTGATATCTAGTTTCATATCATTGTGATCAGAAAAGATGGTTGATATGACTTCAATCTTCTTAAATTTATTGAGACTTGATTTGTGTCTTAATATGTGGTCTATCCTAGAAAATGTTCCATGTGCACTTGAGAAGAATGTATATTTTGCTGCTTTGGAGTAAAATGCTCTGAAAATATCTATGAAATCCATCTGTTCTCGCGTGTCTTTTAGGCCCATTGTTTCCTTGTTGACTCTTTGCCTGGAAGTTCTGTCCATTGGTGTCAATGCAGTATTAAAGTCTCTAACTATGAGTGGATTACTATTGATCTCTCCTTTTTATGTCAGTTAATAACTGCTTTATGTATGTAAATGCTCCTATGTTGGATGTATATATGTTTACTAGGATTATGTTTTCTGGATTTATTGAACTCTTTATCATTATGTAATGCCTTTTTTTGTGTCTTATTATAGACTTTGTTTTAAAGTCTATTTCATCTAATATAAGTATTGCTACCCTGGCTTTTTAAAAATTTATGTTCGCGTGACATATCTTTTTCCATTCCTTTACTTTCAGTCTGTGAGTGTTGTTTGGTCTGAAGCGAGTCTCTTGTAGACAGCATATGCATAGATCTTGTTTTCTTATCCATTTGATCACCCTATGTCTTTTGATTAGAACATTTAATCCATTTACATTTAAAATGATTACTGATAGATACATTGTTACTGCCATTTTATTATTCATATTTGTTATTTCTTTTTTCTTTTTTACTCCTTCTCTTTTTACAGAAGACCCTTTAACATTTCTTGTAATGCTGGCTTGTTGGTGATGGATTCCTTAAGCTTTTTCTTGTCTGGGAAGCCCTTTATCTCACCTTCCACTTTCATTGAAAGCCTTGCTGGGTAGAGTATTCATGGTTGCAGATTCTTATTTTTCATAACTTTGAATATTTCTTGTCATTTCCTTCTGGCCTGCAAAGTTTGCATTGAAAAATCAGCAGACATTCTTATGGGGATACACTTGTAAGTAACTAGCTTCCTTTCTCTTGCTGCTTTTAAGATTCTCTCTTTGTCTTTGACCTTTGGCATTTTAATTATAATGTGTCTTGGTGTAGGTCTGTTTGAATTCCTCTTGTTTGGGACTCTTTGTGCTTCCTGAACTTGTATGTCTAATTCCTTTGCCAGGTTAGGGAAGTTTTCTGTCATTATTTCTTCAAATAGATTCTCAATCCCTTGCTCTCTCTCTTCCTCTTCAGATACTCCTATGATCCAGATATTTTTACGCTTCATGTTGTCCCAGAAGTCTCTTAAACTATCCTCATTTTTTAAAATTATTTTTTCTTTTTTATTTTTCTGATTGGATGTATTTTGTTACCTTGTCTTCCAATTCACTGATTCAGTCTTCTGCTTCATCCAATCTACTGTTGAATCCTTCTAGTGTATTCTTCATTTCAGTTACTGTATTCCTCATTTCTCTCAGGTTCTTTTTTATGGTTTCTATATCCTTTTTCATGCTTACTACCTCCCTGTTTAGGTTCTCATTGTGCTCATTTATTATCCCCATAAGTTCATTGAGCATCCTTATACCATTATTTTGAACTCTGGTAAGTTGCTTGCTTTCATTTCATTTAGCTTATTTTCTGGAGTTTTCTCCTGTTATTTCATTTATAGCATGTTTCTTTGTTTTCTCATTTTATTAACTTCTCTGTATTCATTTCCATATGTCAGAAATATTTGTTCCATCTCTCTGCCTTGGCCAGATAACCTAATGTGGAAGATGTCCTGTGTGGCCCAATAGTGCACTTTCCCTGATCCCTTAAGCCGAAGGCTCTAGACATGATTTTTGTGTGGGTTGTGTGTGATCTTCTGTTGTCACCAAGCCTTTATTGTTGTTAGTAGATCAGTGGATGGGATTAACGCTCAAGCTGACTAATTGCGGGAACTGGCTGCATGCACAGGATAAGAGTTGTTGTTTGGAGTTGATCCCACTGAGTCCCCTGCTAGGGATTTACCCTAGCAGGCTTGTGTACTTGTTGCAACCACCCTTTGTGTGTATCACTAATGGGACTAGTCAGGAGTTATTCTGTTGTGGTCTGTTGCCAGCCTCTAGATGCCTTGGCTTTGTGGCACCTTGGGAAGGGCTCTCCAGTAGGCCAAGTTCAGCCACTGCTTTTGATTGCTCAGGGCTACCTGGTGAGAACTACAAAACGATCTGCAGATGGTTGTTGCCTATGCTGGATCGGCTTCCGTGTGGCTCCTTTATATTACCAGACGTAGATGTTATGATCGGCTGGTTTCAGGTGATGCTCCATGTTGATTATTTTATAATTTGGTTGTAATTTCAATGCAGACCTGAACAGGCTTAGGCTGACTCCGTGGAATCAGTGGCAGCTCCTTTCAACAACAGAGCTCAGGACACTGCCAGGGAGGGGCCCTATTATTCTTAACAAGGCCTGCCCTCAAGAGAAACTATCTAACCAGAACCTCATCTGCTAGAGTTTTATCAGAGGTTAACCTACCTGGAGGGAGGGAAACACTTTTCTCCAGCCTCTTCTATCCATCCTGAGAAACACTGGTAAAATTTACAGTCCAGGGACCCAGGCTCACCAAAAGACTGTGATGTAGTCATAAGGCTATAGCACACTTCTTCTCTCCCTATACCTTATCATAACATTACTAAAGGCCTATTTACCACAGACCCTTTTACCTATTTATCTTAGTCAGCTCAGACTGATATAACAATATACCATAGATTGGGGGCCTTAAACAACAGGCATTTATTTCTCACAATTCTGGAGTCTGGGAAGTCAGAGATCAAGGTGCCAGCAGATTGGGCTCCTGATGAGGACCTTCTTTCTGGCTTATGGATAGCTGCCTTTTTGTTGGATTCTTACCTGGCAGAGTGCGAGCAAGCTCTAGTCTATTCTTCTTATTATAAGGACACTAATCTCATCATGAGGGAGCACCTGCATGGCCTCATCTAAACTTAATTACCTCCCAAAGGCCCCACTTCCAAATATCATCACCCGCAGATAAGGCTTCCACATGAATTTTGAGGGAACACAAACATTCAGTCCATAACACCAGTACATTATGTTTACCTTTCAACAAAAAAATCACAAAGCATATTAAAAGGCAAAAAATAAATTCAGTTTGAAGAAACCAAATAAACATCAGAATCAGAATCAGATTATGACAGGAATGTTGAAATTATCAGACCATGAATTTAAAAAAGTACAACTATAATTATTATGTAATAGCTTTAATGGAAAAACTAGATGACATGGAAGAACAGATGGATAACGTAACTAGAGAGATGGGAATTCTAAGAAAGAATTAAAAAAGAAATGCTAGAAATAAAAACAACACAAAACACTATAAAAGAAAGAAAGAATGCCTTTGATGAATTCATTAGTAGATTAGATATAACAGGGAAAAACATCTTTTATCCTGGGGATTTGTCAATAGAAGCTTGAAAAACTTAAAAGCAAAGAGAAAATAGACTGGGGAAAAAAAAACCCATAACTGAATATACAAGACTCATAAGACAACTATAAGAGGTGCAACATACATGTATTGAGAATACCAGAAGAAGAGAGAAGATAACTGAAGCAATATTTGAAACAACAATAACTGAGAATTTCCCCAATGCCAGATAGTAAGTCACAAACCCTAGTACCACTGGGCCAGTCACAGGCAGTGACTGACCTTGACCTGCCTGGGAGCCACTCCAAAGGGCCCAAGAATCAACACACTCAGAGGCCAGCTTTAGACAAAAGAGAGCACACTTAATTATGTCCACAAATGGCACATCCAAAGGGTGGTCTCAGCAGTCACCAGAGCCCATAGGAACTAATTCTGCTCCCTGGGGTCAGTCCCCATGCAGAAGCTTTTAGACTGTGAGCATGACAAATCCTCACAGAAAGCTTGAGGATCAGTCCTACTCACTTACATGACAATAGCAATCAAAACTTAACTACAACAGTAGGGCACAAACAACCCACATAAACAACAGTCCCAGAGCACCTGGCTCAGGTAATAAGGGAGACTGTGCCACTGGGCCCCACAGGACACCTACTACATAAGACCACCATGCCAACTCTGTGATATGTAGCAGATCTACCTAATACATGGAAACAAACCCAAAAACCTAAATGAAGAGAGAAAGAAACATGCCCCAAATTAAAAACAAAAACAAACAAACAAAAAAACTCTAGAAAAGATACTAAACATAATGGAGGCAAACAATCTACCAGATACAGAATTCAAAACACTGGTTATTAGGATGCTCACGAAATTTAGAATTTTAACAAAAAAAATAGTAAGCATAAGAAAAGGACATAGAAACTATAAAAAAAACAGTCAGAAACGAAGAATACAATAACTTAAATAAAGAATACACTAGAAGAAACCAACAACAGATTATATGAAGCAGAGGATTGACTCAGTGATTTGGAAGACAAGATAGCAGACAACACACAAAAATAGCAGGAAAAAGAAAAAAATTAAAAATGGGGATAGTTTAAGGGACCTCTAGGATAACATTAAGTATAACAACATTCACATGATAGGAGTACCAGAACGAGAAGAGAGAAGCAAGAGACTGAGAACATATTTGAGAAAATAATGCTGAAAACTACCCTAATATGGTGAAGGAAATAAACATACAAGTCCAGAAAGCACAAGAGTCGCAAACAAGGTGAACTCAAATACACCCACACCAAGACACATCATCATTAAAATGCCAAACCTTAAGAAAGAGAAAATCCTAAAAGCAGCAAGAGAAAGGCAGCTCAGTACTTACAAGTGCACTCTCATAAGAATGTCAGTTAATTTGCCAACAGAAACTTTGCAGGCCTTGCAGGGATAAGCATGAAATTGTGCTTGAAAAGCAAGTACTACAAAAGACTGCTCTAACCAGCCAAACTATCATTTAAAATTGAAGGAGAGATAAAGAGCATCCCAGACAAGAAAAAGCTAAAGGATTTCATGACACTGAATCACTATTACAAGAAATGTTAAAGGGCTGTCTTTAAGAAGAGGAAGCAGAGTGGAAAGAGAATATAAATAAGAATAATATAATGGCAATGATTACCTACCAACCCACCAATAATCACTTTAAATATAAATGGATTAAATGATCCAATAAAAAGACATAAGATAGCTGAATGGATAAGAAAATAAGACCTTTATACATGCTGTCTACAAGAGACCTACTTCAGATCCAAAGTCACACACAGACTGATAGTAGAAGGATAAAAAAAGATATTTCATGAAAATGGAAACAATAACAACAAAAAAGCTGGGGTAGCAATACTTATATCAGACAAATTATACTTTAAAACAAAAGCCTTAATAAGAGTCAAAGAAGGGCATTACATAATGATAAAGAGATCAGTACGAGAGAACATAACCCTAGTAAACATTTGTGCACTCAACATAGGAGCACCTTCATATATAAAGCAATTATTGACTGACATAAAGGGGAGAGTGACAGTAATACAGTCATAGTAGTGGACTTTCATACCTCTTTGACACTAATGGGCAGATCTTCAAGACAGAAAATCAACAAGGAAAGAGCAGCTTTAAATGACACACTAGATCAGATGGATTTAATTGATATTTCTAGAGCATTTCACCCCAAAACAGCAGAATATACATTCCTTTCAAGTGCACATGGAACATTTTCCAAGATAGACCACATATTAGCCACAAAACAAGTCTCAATTAATTAAAGAAGACTGAAATCATACCAAGCATCTTTCCAGTCACAATGGTATGAAACTAAAAATCAACTAAGAGAAAAAAAACTGAAAAACACACAAACACATGGAGATGAATTAGCATGCTACTAAGCAATAAATGGGTCTACAATGAGATCAAAGAAGACATCAAAAGGTACCTTGAGGCAAATAAAAATGAAAACGCAATTACCAAAAATCTATGGGACACAGCGAAAGCAGTCCTGAGAGTGAAATTCATAGCAATACAGGCCTACCCCAAGAAACAAGAAAAATCTCAAATGAAAATTCTAACTTACATCTAACCAAACAAGAAAAAAAAAAGTAATCAAAGCCTAAAGTGAATATAAGGAAAGAAATAATAAAAATCAAAGCATAAATAAACAAAATAGGGTCTAAAAAGTCAAATACAAAAGATCAATGAAACCAAGAGTTGGTTCATTGAAGCGATAAACAAAATTGATTAATGTTTAACCAGACTCATCAGGAAAAAAAAGAGAAGATCCAAATAAATCAAATCAGAAATGAAAGAGGAGAAGTGACAACCGACTACACAGAAATACAAAGGATTATAAGACAATACTATGGGCAATTGTATGCCAACAAATTGGAGAATATGGAAGAAATGGACACATTCCTAGAAACATATACAATCTCCCAAGACTGAGTCAAGAAGAAACAGAAAATCTGAACCAACCAATTACTACTAATGCAATTAAATCAGTAATTTAAAAACTTCCAACAAACAAAAGTCCTGGACCGAATGGCTTCCCAGGCAAATTTTACCAAACGATTAAAGAAGAATTAGTAACCACCCTTCCTAAATGATTTTAAAAAAATTCAAGAGGATAAAAGTTTCTGAACCTTATTTAAAAAGGCCACTATTACTCTGATTCCAAAACCAAGCAAAGATAATACAAAAAAATTATAGTCCAATATCTCTGATGAACATAGATGCAATAAGAAAGTCCAGAAGTAAACCCATATTTATATGGGAAAATAATTTTCAACAAAAATGCCAAAAAAAATCCAGTGGAGAAAGGAAAGTCTCTTCAATAAATGGTGCTGGGGAAACTAGAAAGCCACCTGCAAATGAATGAAACTAGACTCTTGTCTATCACCACACACCAAAATTAACTCTAAATGAATTCAGGTCTTGAATATAAGACCTGAAACAATAAAATGCATAGAAGAAAACATAGGAACTAAACTCAAGGACCTTGGACTTAAAGAGGATTTTATGAATTTGACCTCAAAGGCAAGGGAAGTAAATGCTAAAATAAATGAATGAGACTATATCAACCTAAAAAGCTTCTGCTCAGGAAAATAAATCGTCAGCAAGGTAAAGAGACAATCATCTAAATGGAAAAATATATTTGCAAGCAATGCCTCCGATAAGGGCCTAGTATCCAAAATATACAAAGAATTCATACAACTCAATAACAACAACAAAAAAAACAAACAAACAATCCAATTTAAAAAAAAATGGACAGAGGACCTGAACAAACATTTCTTCCAAGAAGACATACAAATGGCCAAGAAACATATGAAAAGATGCTCGACATTGCTAGCTATTAGGGAAATGCAAATCAAAACAAGATATCACCTCACACCTGTTAGAATAGCTATAATCAACAGGACGAGTCATAACAAATGTTGGAGAGGATGAAGAGAAAAAAGAGCCTTCATACACTGCTGGTGAGACTGCAAATTGGTACAGCCACTATGGAAAACAATATGGAGGTTCCCCATAAAAATAAGAATTGATCTGCCATGTGATCCAGCAATCCCTCTACTGGGTATTTACTCCAAAGACTTGAAAATCCATATTCTAAAAGATATTTGCATGCCGATATTCATAGCAGCATATTCACAGTGGCCAGGACATGGAAGCAACCAAACTGTCCTATGATAGATGATTGGCTAAAGAAGCTGTGGTACATATATACAATGAGATATTACTCAGCCATAAGAAGAGACGAAATACTGCCATTTGTGACAACATGAATGGACCTCGAGATAATCATGCAAAGCGAAATAAGCCAGACAGAAAAGATTGAAAATCGCATGATATCACTTATATGTGGGATATAAACCTAAAAGCAACCAATGAACAGGACAAACAGAGACTTATGGACATGGAAATAGACTAGTGGCTACCAGAGGGGAGGAGGTGGGGGAGCAGGGAGGAGGTAGATGGTAAAGGGGGTCAAATATGTGGTTACAGAAAGAAATCTAACTATAGGAGGTGAACACACACACACACACACACACACACACACACTCACACATATATGTATGCCTTACTATTAAAGTGTACAGCTGAAATTTATTGGATTCCATTAACCAATGTCACCATAAAAAAAATAAATAATTAAAAAAATTTAAAAAATCCTCAACAAAATATTAGCAAATCAAATTGAGCAATATGTTTAAAAGATCATACATCATAATCAAGTGGGATTTATTTCTGGGATGCAAGGTTGGTTCAATATCTGTAAATCAATTAACGTGATACATCATGTAAACAAAATGAAGGAAAAGAATCATATGATCACATCAATAAATGCAGAAAAAAAACATTTGACAAAATCCAACCTCCTTTTATGAGAAAAACTCTCAGCAAAGTGGGAATAGAGGAAATATACTTTAATGTAATAAAAGCCACATATGCAAACCTGCAGCTAATATCATACTCAATGTGGAAAAATTGAAAGCATTTTTCTTAAGATCAGAAATAAGACGAAGATGTCTACTTTCATTGCTTTTATTCAACATAGTATTGGAAGTCCTAATCACAGCGATCAGACAAGAAACGGAAATAAATGACATACAAATTGGAAAGGAAGAAGTAAAACTGTCATTATTTGTAGATGGCATATTATATATAGATAATACTAAAGATTCCACCAAAAATTCTTTTAGAACTGATAAAAAATTCAGTAAATACTAGGATACGAAATTAATATTCAGAAATCAGTTGCATTTTGATACGCCGGTAATGAACTATTAGAAAGAGAAATTAAGAAAACAATCCCATTTACAGTTGCATCAAAAAATAAAATAAAATACCTAGAAACAAATTTAACCAAGGATGTAAAAGACTTGTACTCGGAAAATTATGTCATTGAGGAAAGATATTGAAGAAGATACAAATAAATGGAAGCATATATCATGTTCATGGATAGGAAGAGTTAACATTGTTAAAAATGGCCATACTACCCAAAGCAATCTATAGATTCAATCTATAGATTCAATCTATAGATTCAATGATATTCCTATGAAAATACCAATGGCTTTTATCACAGATGAGAATGAATAATCCTACAATTTATATGGAGCCAAAAAAAGACCCTGAATAACCACAGCAATCCTGAGAAAGAAGAACAAAGTTGGAGATATCACACTACCTGATATTGAACTATAGTACAAGTCTATAGTCATTGAAACAACATGGTACTGCTATAAAAACAGATACATAGATCAACAGAACAAAATAAAGATTACAGAAATAAGTCCACGCCCATATGGTCATTTAACCTATGACAAAAGAGGCAAGAAAATACCATGGGGTAAAGTCAGTCTATTCAATAAAGGATATTGAGAAAGCTGGACAGAAGCCTGCAAAAAAAAAAAATTAAACTGGACCATCTTCTTACACCATATATAAGAATAAACTTGAAATGGATTAAAGACTTAAATGTAAGACCCAAAACCATAAAACTCCTAGAAGAAAACATAGGCAGCAAACTCTCTGACATTGCTCTTAATATTTTTTCCCCTGATATATCTCTTCAGGCAAGGAAAACAAAAGAAAAAATAAACAAATGGGACTACATCAAACCAAAAAGGTTTTGCACAACAAAGGAAACCATAAACAAAACGAAAAGACAATTTACTGAATGGGAGAATATGTTTGCCAATGATATATCTGATAAGGGGTTAATATCCAAATTTATAGAGCTCTTATACAAGTCAACAACAAAAAACAAACAATCCAAAAAATGGGCACAAGACTTGAACAGGCATTTCTCCAAAGAGGACATACAGATGGCCAGTAGACATGAAAAATGCACAAGGTCGCTTAATCATCAGAGAAATGTAAATTAAAAGCACAATGAGATATCACCTCACACCTGTCTGAATCATCAATAAATCAAAAAGCAACAAGTGTTAGCGAGGATGTGGTGAAAAGTGAACCCTCATGCGCGGCTGGTGGGATTGCATATTGATACAACCACTATGGAAAACATTAAAAATATACCTCATGATTCAGCAATTTCACTTCTGGATATTTATCCAAAGAAAACCAAAACAGTAATTAGAAAAAAATATGTGCACCCCTATGTTCAGTGCAGAACTATTTACAATAGTCACGATATGAAAGGAAGCCCATCAATAAACAATTGGATAGAGAAGAATTGGTGCATATATACAATGGAACACTACTTGGCTGATTCGATCTTCTGCTTCATGTAATCTGCTGTTGATTTCTGCTAGTTTATTCTTCATGTTAATTATTGTAGTCTTCATTCTGATTGTTTTAAAAATGGTTTCTATGTCCTTTTATATGTATACTATCTCTTTGTTTAAGTTCTTACTGAACTCATCTACTCTTTCCTTAAGTTCATAGAGCATCCTTATAACCACTGTTTTGAACTCTTTATCTGGTAAGATGCTTGCCTCTATTTCGTGTATTAGGTATATCTGCTACATCTCCCATTCTTAGCTTGGTGGCCTTATGTAGGTGTTCTGTTTAGACCAGTGGTGAATTCTCCGTGATCACCTGCACTGGGTGCTCCAGGAGTGACTCTTGTGTGGTTGTGTGTGTGCCCTCCATTTGCAATTGAGTCTTGATTGTTTTTAGCACTTCAGTGAGTGAGATAGACTCAGGTTGACTGAATATGAGGATTGTCTGTGCCCATAATGTATGGGCTGACCCCACAGATTAGGCATTTTTTTCCCAGCAGGTTTGTGTGCTTTTTGAGATCACTCCTTGGATGTGCCACTTGTGAGACTACTCAGATGGCGTTCTGCTGAGGTCTGTCACCAGCCTCCAGAGTGTTGGTTCTGGAGTCCTTTGAAGAGACTCCCATGCAGGCCAAGGTCAGTCACTGCCTGCAAATGGTGTGGGGTTACCTGGTACAAGCTACAAAGCTATTTGTGTTTGGTCACTGCTTGAGCTGGACCTGGAGGTATGCTGGAGATGCCACACAGTGAACCAAGGCTGACTGCCACCAGTACCCGGCCTGGGGTATCTCATGAAATGGCCTAGGTCTCCCCCAGGCTTGAGGCTTCTTGCTGGCTGTCCATAAGTCTCAGCAGTTGAACGAGCATTGGGGTACCAGAGTTAGATGAGGTGGGGTCTCAGGGAGTCACCAAGGTGGGGCTAGTGGTGTTCCCCGGGTTGTTGCAAATTCAGATTTGTTGCCAGTACTGAGCCTGTGGCCACTCGCAAAAGTCTCAGCTCACACTGAGACATTTTGTGTGAGCTGTGAGGCCCACTGCTTCCTGCCTTGGGCCCACAGATGCCTGATATTTGATCAAGAAATACAGCAGCTCAGGCTGGGACTGGTCGCCCACTACCAAAAGTGTCTCCCAAGGTATAACAGTGGAGGAGTCCACTGGAGCCCAAGATGAGTGCCTGTGAGTGAGTGAGTTGTGCATAAGCCCCTAAAGGGGACATCTAGATTTCCAGTTCCTTTTTATCTCACCTAGATGGCTGGAATCCCCACTGATTTTCACAGCCAGATTTTGTGGGGACTCTTCTTCCCATCACTGGAACCCTGGGTTGGGGAGCCCAGGTATGGGGCTGGGGCTCCTCACTCCTCTGGGGGTAATTGGGTGCTCTGTAGCTGAGATATCCCTCCTGATTCTCAACCATTACACATGGGTGTGGGACCAGTCATTTTATGTCTTCGTTTCTCCTTCCAATCCCAATACTGTCTCCTCTTTATATTCTAGTAATAGAAGTTCTGTTCTGCTAGTATTCAGATCATTCTTCAGGTTGACTGTTTCATAATTTAGCTGCAATTTTAATGTGGTCATGGTACAAGGCATGCGCAGTGTTTACCTATGCCACCATCTTGACCGGACAGTGATGACTTATATTCTTCAAGAATTTAAGCCAATTGTTAATTTTACTGATGGATAAAAATCTTTCATTTGAATTGATAGCACATCAAACATGGATTTGTTACATGCCTATCATTAAAATAAGTGCTATTCAAGGATGCAAATACTAACAGTAATGACCATGTAGGGCAGGAAGTGCAATCCACACTGAAAAATGAAGAAATTAAGGCTCAGAGAGGTTAAAATGTTGCCCATGGTCTCATATCTCATAGTTAGTGAGAAGTGGAAATAGAACCAGGAATCAGGCCTTCTGCACTGTAGTTCTATGCTCTTCCCATGTCCACATGGCCTTTCTAAAGCCCTTTCATGGCCCTCTGGGCGCTTCCAGTCTGGTGAGGAAATAAGACCCTTGCAGAGGAGAGTGTAAAAAGCCAGGAGTGTTACTTTTTCATGTCAGTTACAGATTGTCAGAAAATCTATAATGCTCAAAAGCTCACTGTGTGTCTCAATTGCCCACGCTACTTCCTTAGTGCTTTCACTCACTCAGGGGTCTGCAAGGAGACAGTGCACATTCTGGCAGTTAGCTCTTGGCATCTTCACCTTGATATTTTTACAAAGATTACAATGCTAGGTTCATTTGCTCAGTTTCAAGGTGATGTTTTATATAAATCTGTTTGTTCCATTGGTTCATGGGAAATTGAAAATGGGCTCCCAGTTTTCCCAAACCACGATGTTTCCAGAGTTGAAGAACTAAAAGCAGAAAGAAGGTATGAAGAAATACAACCTTTATCTCCATGGACAATTATAAATTCTGGTGTCATATTTAATAGACAACCTATTGAGCATCTAGAAACTGTCTCCATCCACCATATGTTGTTTCTCCTTTTTTGAAAACCAATGGTAGGAGTGAGGAAGCAGAGTTGAGGTGAGAAGGAGGTTGTAGACACAGTAATCTAAATCTGAATACTCATCCTGACTTTCCCTGGCATTTTGAATTTGTGCAGGTACTTAACCTCTATAAAGTTTAGTTCACTTTTCTGTAAACATGTCAGTTCTTTTTATTTTGGAGGAATGGCAAGGGGTAGATACAGAGGACCACTGAGGACCTCAGAGCAGTTTCAGTGGAGTACTGAAGAGAAGAGTCAGATTGCATTGGCATGAGAAGGGAATGGATGGTGAAGAAACAAGGCAATGAGGTTTCTCTTTCCTCCAGCTGTGAAAGGTGGGACCTGAGAGAATGGTGGCTTCTTGATGTTGTGATGATCATGCACTGGGGAGGATGGCCAACTTCTTGCTTCCCAGTGCCACTTCTAGATTTTATCTCATTTCTCCTTCAGAGTCTCTGTTTTCTTAATTGAAAAAGACAAAAAAATCATTATTGATTTCATAGGTTTTAGAATATCGAAGGAGAAATGCATGTAAAATGCTTGGTGTACAGAATAAAATGACTCAATAAATATGAGCTGCTATTGTATTATTATTATGTTTTAGAACTGTAGAAGGGCAGGTTAGTTAGAAATGTTTGGAAGTGGGAGTGGCTTGAGGGTGGGGGATGCAGGAGTCTGGCAGTTAAAATTGTGCCAAATTCTGTGCTGTTAGGCATATAGAATAGAGCAAGACAGACAGTGTCCCTGCCATTATGGATCCTATGAATTAGTTGGGAGAGTAATGCCAAGGAAGCTGTGGTGAAAGTTAGGACAGGGGAAGCAGAGGATCCAGGAGCTTAGTGAAGGAACTAAGATTCTCCTTTTCCCTTCCCCAGCCCCTTGCCAATCCTATAACCACCTTTGGAAGAGAAACTCTGGATACAGGAAGTGATGTTGGATCTGCCTGTGCCCACTAGAGTGGTACTCTATAGTATCCATGGATTCAGGAGTTCTTTCACTGGCTGATAGTGTTAACTGGCCTTTGAAGAAGAATCCAGAGATGGCTCGACCTGCTTAATTTTTATATATATATTTTTAATTTTCAACCTGCTTAATTTTTAAATGAATAAATCCTGATGTGAATGCTCTTAGCACAGCCTCTGAAACTTACTATAAATAAAATAACTATAATAACGATATGGAGACTTTCATAGCAAATCATTAGAGAAATTCCATTTTTTGTCAACAAAGATAATTTAGCTACTTAGCTAAAATTCTTAAGATTCATAGCTGACTACGGAGCAATTAGGACTGGATTTTAGTGAATACACATAAACTCAGGGGCTTCTGTCAGGAAGAAAGGCTAAGTTAGTAAATAGTAGAAATGTTTTTTTTAGATTTAATTCAGAATATCACTTAGACATCTTCTCGGAATAAAACACAGTTGAACAAATCCTTAATTTATGCAGTAATTACAACATGCTGTATTCATCTTCTCATTCACAGAACTCTCATTCAGTTTGACGAGCAAACTGCATGGAGGACAACTATAGATTTTTAAATGACTATTAAACAGTTAAACCCATAAGCTATTCAACAGAAATAGGCCCCCCAAAACTGAATTGATTAATTAACTTGCACATTCTGATGAACTCTGGCAGTTTGGAATTCAGCACCTTTGCCATCTGTATCTAAAAAGGCAGGGACTAAAAGGGAAAGACCTAAGCAGTGAGTGGCTCTTGTACATGCTCACTTTTCAAGGTTGTAATCCACCCTTCCAATTGCTTGGAACTTCTGTAACAAATGTTTGTTAGCTATTAACCCCACTGGCTAGTTTAGGAACCCCATAGTTTGCAAAGTTCGATACCTAATTATTTCTGGGAGTCTCTATAGGTTCTCTTCCTTAGAAACACATTTTAGGTTTGTGTATCAGTTTGTATGCTCTGGGAAGCCAAGATGGAGTTTGAATGGCAAGATAGTTATTCAGAATAATGCTCATGTAAGATAAAGGGCATTAGAGTAGACCAGGAGAGGCTTCAAGTCATAATGCTAATCTGATACCCATGAGGAGAAAGGAGGAAGGAAGGAAGAATAGCTATAAAGAGCCTCAGACATCAGCAAGAGAAAGTCTTGGCCAGCCCAGCGAGGACCTCTGGCACCAAGATTCCCCATAGCAGAGACCCATATTGGGCGGAACTGGCCAGGCTCTAACACCCCCACCATACTCAGTCACTGGCTTGGGGCAGCCTGGGAAGAGCATGGCCTTGGCAAATGCTACAGCAGGTCCCTAAGGCACCATGGCTGGAGGGGCTTAGCTATCTGCAGTCCTCGCAGGATCAGGCTTTTCTTCTGTGGGGAGATCCCAGCAGCTCACCTCCATGGCTGCCAGAGGAATACATCTAAATTATAAGCAGCGGGCCTGCAAGGCTGCCACAGGAATAAATCTCAGGATTTGATGTTTTAAATGACACACTTGAAAAAGGATATTTCCAGTGGCTTATTTAATGCTTTGTGGATGTATTAGAATTCAGAACAAGGCCAGCAGGTGAAAATTTTCCACTGAGAAAATTCTGCCATAGTTAATTGTAAGATTTTAAGAGGGTTACTAAGAGTCCTTCACTAAGATTTTAAAAAGATTACTTATTAAGTACATAAATTAAAAACTTCAGGAGTAATTGAAATTATTTGCTTTATTTAAAACAGGATTTGAAACTTCGGACATGTAGAAATACTTATAATATGCCAAGTAGCAGTCTTTTTACCATTTAAATAGGAAGGATCCAGCCTGATAAAAACATAAATATGTTGAGTCTGACTCATATGAAGGGGTTATTGCATGACTAGGTTGTTTGTAGTTTTTTAATGTTTATAATGCCTATTTTCCCTAAATCCTATGTGTAATCAGGCACAAGTTTATTGTTCTCAGACTTAATGGAAAGTGTATGTTGATCAGCAGATACACTATGCTCCCCAGGATTTATCACTTGAAATCCTCAAAACAGGCCACAGGAGATACCGTTTTGTGCCAATTTTATGGACATAGAAACTAAAGTGAGACTTTAAGTAGATGCTTAGCTTTTTTATGATGGAAAGTAGCAGGGTCTGGGTCTGTTAGATTTTTTAAAAAATGTATTTATTTTAATTAGTTTCAAGTATACAGTACATTGGCTAGACATCTATATAGTTGGTAAAACAATCCCCCCAATTGCTCCCTCCCTCCCCTGATCCTCCACCTAGCCAACGTATTAATGCTAACTGCATTCCCTATGCTGTGCTCCCCATCCCTGTGACCATCTATCAGCTACTAATTTGTACTTCTTTAACCCTTCACCCCATTCCCCCAGCCCCCCAAGCCCCCCTCCCCTCTGTCCATCATCAAATTGACCACTATATTTGTGAGTCTGTTTTTGATTAGTAGTTTGTTCTTTTTATTCCTTAGATTCCACATATAAGTGAAGTCATATAGTGTTTATCTTTCTCTGCCTAACTTAAATAGCTTCTAGGTCCATCAAAACAGTATCTCTTCCATCCCTTTACTTTTAGTCTGTGTGTGTCTTTTTATATGAAGTGAGTCTTTTGTAGGCAGCATATGTGGGGGTCTTGTTTTCCTTTCCATTCATCCACTCTATCTTTTGGTTAGAACACTTCATTCTTTTCCATTTGAGGTACTTATTGATAGAAATGTAGTTGTTACCATTCTTTATCCCTGTTTTTGATACATGTTTTTGCTTCTTATAGATGTCCCTCCAACATTTCCTATAATACTGGCTTGGTGTTGATAAATTCCTTTAGCTTATTTTTGTCTGGGAAGCTCTTTATCTGTCCTTTGACTCTAAATGATTGCTTTGCTGGATAAATTTTTCCTGTTTGTAGATCCTGGGTTTTCATCACATTGAATATTTTTTGCCAAGCCCTTCTGTTCTACATAGTTTCTTTTGAGAAATCAGCTGCCAGTCTTGTGGGTGTTCCCTTATAAGTAACTATATGTTTTTCTCTTGCTGCTTTTAATATTTCTTCTTTATATTTAAACTTTGGCATTTTAATTATGATGTGTCTTGGTGTGGGCCTATTTGGATCCCTGACTTTTGGAATTCTCTGAGCTTCCTGAGGTTTTACATCCTTTTTCTTCACCAGGTTAGAGAAGTTTTCCATCAGTATTTCTTCAAACAGCTGTTCAACATCTTGATTTTCTTCAGTTAGGCTGAACAGATGTATATAGTGTCCCATATACTCCTTAAATTATTTTTATAGTCTTGGCATCTCATCCCTTGCCATTCCGATTGCGTGTCCTTGGCTTTCCCATCCTCTAGATAGGACATTTGATCCTTTTCTTTATTCACTCTGTTTATTCCATTTACTTCTCATCTCAGATGTGCTCTTCATTTCTGACTGGTTCCTTTTTATAATTTCCATTTCCATTTTTATGTTTTTTTATCTCTTTGTTGAAGTTCTCACTGAATTTATCTACACTTCCCAAATGTTCATTGAGCATCTTTATAACCAGTGTTTTGCATTCTGCATCTGTTAGATTAATTGACTTCATTATATCTGGATCTCTGTTCTGTTCTCTCATGGTTTCTACTTCTTTGTCTTCCCATTTTGGCTGCCTTTCCATGACTGTTTCTATGTACTAAGCAAAGCTCCTAAGTCTCCTGGTCTTATTAGTGTGGATTTGTGAAGTAGGTGTCCAGTGGCACAGTCTTGAGAGGGGTTCAGCTGCAGTCCAAACTTAGCCCAAGCCTCTACCCTTCCAGGGCCACCTGTTAAGATTCATCAAGCAATCCACAAATGGTGTGCTTATAGTTGCTTCAAAAAGCCACACCAGAAAAAGAGGCCAGCTGCCGTGTGAGTCTAGGCGCTACTCAGTAAGGAGCACCTGATTTGCTGAGGATACACCTGGATGTGGCTTGGGTGGGGCCGCAAGTTGGGGTAGGCAGGGTTTCAGGGAATCCTCTGGGCTGTGCGACCTCTGTTATCCAGTTCGATGATGTTATTATGGTGGCACTGTGTCTTGTGCACTGGTAGTGGGGAGGGTTCAACAGGGAACAATGGATACCGCCGGCACTTTTGTATAGAACGAGTCTCTCCTTGACTCTCATTCCGACGATGTCTCCCTGTAAGTCCCTGGTGTCCGCTGCGCACAGCCAAATCAGCACTGGTGCTCAGAGCAAGCAGGTCCGTCATTGCAAAAATCTGCTTGTGATCCCGGCCCCTTAAAGAGGCTTCTGCCGCTGCCACTGCCACAGCCTCCATCTCACTCAGCCTCTGGAGACCGGGCAGCGCCCCCGTCCTCGCCCATCCTACCTTCTGCCATTGCAGAGTGATCTCTTGGATTTCTCCCTAGTCGTATGGCTTGTTCATCTAGATCCCAGGCAATTTTTCCTTGCTGCTGCTCCTTGTTTCCATCACAACTTTGATATGGTCGTCAGAGGGAGGAACAGGGCTTCTATCATCTACGCCATTTTTTCCCATCCTCCTTGGTCTGTCAGATTTTGAAGACTGCATGCCTACTCTACCACACTACTTAACATTATGAGTTCAATGGAGAATTCTTTATATACAGGAAAATCATGAATCTGATAGTATCCACAATAACTTGTATCTTCTGAAGAATGCCCTTTTACTCTCTCTTTTGTTGTTGATTTTAAGTGTATTCATCTGTTCACTAAAATGAGCAAATTATAGACTAACCCCCTTAAATTGTACACCAAGTTTTGTGTGCAAGGGGACTTTTCTGGAGTGTTTACAGAGAATTTTCAAAGATAATAGGTTATGTAGTTCTTTAGATTCCAACTGTTTGGATATTTTATTATTATCTTTCTGTTATTGATTCTTGTTTGATTTCATTCTTGTCGGACAACACACACTGCATAATTTCTGTTCTTTTAAATTTGTTGAGGTTTGTTTTATAGCCCAGGATATGGTCCATCTTGCTATTTGTTCCATGGGCAACTGAAAAGAATGTGCATATGCTGTTGTTGAGTAGAGAGTTCTATAAATGTTGGTTAGATTCTGTTGGTTGATGGTGTTGATTTCTTCTATATCCGTGGTGATTTATTTTATCTAGATGTTCTATTAGTTGTTGAAAGGAGATGTTGAATTCTCCAAATTTTGCCTTATGTATTTTTCAGCGCTGTTGTTTGGTGCATATACATATATGACTACTATGTCTATTATGGATTGACCTTCTTTTTATTATGTAATATTCTTTCTGTCTCTGACAATTTTCTTTGCTGGCAAGTCTACTTTATCTGATATTAATATAGTCACTTCTGCTTTTCTTTGGATGACCTATCTTTTTATGCTTTCACTTTCAACATGTCTATATCATATTTGAGATGAATATTTTTGAATAGCATATAGTTGAGCAATATTTTTAAATACACTCTGCCACTCTTTGTCTTTTAATTGGTATATGTAGACCATTTCACATTTAATGTAATTAATATGTTAAGGCCTAAGTCTGCCATTTAATTTTTGTTTTTTCTCTTTGCTTTTCATCTCTATTTTCTTTTCCCTGCCTGTTTGTTATTTGAACATCTTTTTGGAATTCCATTTTCATTTATCTTTACTGTTTTTGAGTGTATCTCTTTATGTCACTTTTTTAGTATTATTCTAGATATTATACTTACATATAACATTGTATTCCATTGGTGCCATTGTTTTACCCATTAGAGTGAAGTACAGAGACCACAACACCTTTACATCTCTTTACTCTGCCCCATTTAATAATATAATTGTCTTCAATATTTCTTCTATTTAGAATCACATCAGACTGTGCTATAATTTTGCTTCAACCATAAATATACTTTAGAAAAATCAAAAGAAGATTTGTTTTCACACATACTTTTGCTTCCTGTGTTCTTTCTTCTTTCCTGATGTCCCAAGGTTCCTATTTATCATTCCATTTCTGTTTAGAGAACTACCTTTAGCTATTTTATTAAGGTAGGTTTGATGGTGAAAAATCTGTCAGTTTTCTTTTATTTGAAAATATCTTGATTTCCTTTTTGTTCCTGAAGAATGTTTTTGCTAGGTGTAGGATTATGGTTTTGTAGTTCTTTCTGCACTTGAAAAATGTTGTGCCACTTCTTTCTGGCCTCTGTAGTTTCTGATGAAAATCTGTCATTTGAATTTTTTTCCTCTATACATTAGGTGGAATTTTTCTCTAACTGCTTCAAAACTTCTTTCTCTTCAGTTTTCAGAAGTTTAATTATGATATGTCATGGCATGTCTTTCCTTGGGTTTATTCCATTTTAGGTTTAATATGATTCTTTACTTTGTAAGTTTATGTCTCTTTTCAAATTTAGCAAGTTTTCATCCATTATTTCCTCAAGTACTTTTTCAAACTTGCTCTCTTTCTTCTCTCCTTCTATGACTTTGATTACATATTCTCTTAGGTGCTTGGGGGCTCCATTCAAATTTTTAACCAATTTTTTCTCTGCTGTTCAGTTGAGTAATGACTATTGTTCTATCTACGTGTTCACTGATTCTTTCCCTGCCACTTCCATTTTGCTGTTGAGCTTGTACACTGAACGTTTAACTTTAGTTATTGTATTTTTTTAACACCTACAGCACCTGGTATTCATAGGTGATTTCCCATCCAAGTACTAAACAGGTCAGACCCTGCTTAGCTTCTGTACTATTTTTTATTATGGTGACATTGGTTAACAAAATCCAGTAAGTTTCAGAGGTATAATTTGGCAGCAACACACACACATATGCAATTTATTGTTTCAGGTCTTATATTCAGGTCTTTAATCCATTTTGAGTTAATTCTGGTGTATGGTGATAGACAACGGTTTAGTTTCATTCTTTTGCAGGTGGCTTTCCAGTTTTCCCAGCACCATTTATTGAAGAGGCTTTCCTTTCTCCACTGTATGTTTATGGTTTTTTGTTGAAAATTATTTGCCCATATAAATATGGGTTTACTTCTGGACTCTCAATTCTGTTCCACTGGTCCATGTGTCTGTTTTGCTGCCAATACCATGCCATTTTGATTACTGTTGCTTTGTAGTATAATTTGAAGTCGGACAGAGTGATGCCTCCAGCCTTGTTCTTTTTTCTCAATATGGCTTTGGGGATTTGGGGTCTTTTGAGCTTCCATACAAATCTGATGATTTTTTGTTCTATTTCTTTAAAAAATGCCAATAGTATTTTGATGGGGATTGCATTAAATCTGTATAATGCTTAGGAAATAGGGTCATTTTAACTATGTTGATTCTTCCCATGCAACAACATGAAATATCTTTCCATTTCTTTGTATCTTCGATTTCTTTAAATAGGGTCTTATAGTTTTCATTATATAGGCCCTACATATGTTTCTTTAGATTTATTTCTAGGTATTTTATTCTTTTTGTTGCAATTGATAAAGGAATTATTTTTTCTACTTCTTTTTCTGACACTTCGTTATTAGAGTATAGGAATGCTATGGATTTTTGAACATTGATTTTATATCCAGAAATTTACTGTATTTGCTTATTATTTCTAGCAGTGTTGTTATAGACTCTGTAGGGTTTCCTATGTAGGATTTTTAGGGTTTTCCATATAGACAATCATGTCATTGATTTCTTCATTTACTATTTGTATGCCTTTTATATCTTTCTCTTGCCTGATTGCACTCACTAGGACCTCCAATGTTATATTGAATAACAGTGGTGAGAGTGGACAGCCTTGTCTTGTTCCTGATCTTAGAAGAAAGGTTTTTAGTTTGTCATCATGAAGTATACTGTTGGCTGAGCTTTTGTCGCATATTGCCTTTATTATGTTAAGGTACTTGCCTTCTGTACTGATTCTTTAAACTGTTTTGATCATAAATGGATGCTGTATCTTTATTAAAGCTTTTTCTGCATCTGTCAATATGATCATATGGTTCTTATTTTTTAATTTTTTTATGTGGTATATCACATCAATTGATTTGCGTATGTTGAACCATCCCTGTGTCTCTGGTATAAAGCCCACTTGATCGTGGTGTATAATCTTTTTAATATGTTGCTGTATTTGATTCCCTAGTATATTATTTAGGATTTTTGTATCTGTGTTCATGAGAGATATCGATCTGTAGTTTTCTTTTTTGTGTGTATTATCTGGACTAGGTTTTAGTAACAGGGTAATATTGGCCTCATAAAATAAGTTGGGAAGTATGGCGTCCTCTTTGATTTTTTTGGAAGAGTTTGGGTAGAATAGGTATTAAATATTTGAATGTTTGGTAGAATTCACTGGTGAAGCCATCTGGTCCTGGAATTTTACTTTTTGGTAAATTTTTGATGATTGTTTCAATTTCCATACTGCTCATCGGTCTATTTAGATTTTCCAGTTCTTCTTGATTCAGTCTAGGGAGGTTGTATTTTTTCTAAGTTCTGGTCCATTTCTTCTAAGTTATTAAATTTGGTGTTATATAGTTTTTCATAGTATTCTTGTATGATCCTTTGTATTTCCGCGATGTCAGTAGTAATTTTCCCTCTTTCATCCCTGATTTTGTTTATTTGTGTTCTTTCTCTTTTTTCTGTAGTGAGTCCAGCCTGGGGTTTGTCAATTTCATTAACCTTCTCAAAGAACAGGCTCTTTGTTGCATTTATTTTTTAATTGTTTCTTTGTTTTCAATACATTTATTTGTGTTCTGATTTTGATTATATCTTTTCTTCTGCTGACTTTAGTCTTCATTTGTTCTTCCTTTTCCAGTTTTTTAAGATGAAGCATTAGGTTGTTTATTTGGGCTCCTTCTTGATTTTTGAGATGAGCCTGTAATGATATGAACTTTTCTCTTATAACCTCTTATGCCATGTCCCCAACGTTTTGGTATGTTGTACTATCATTATCATTTGTTTCTATGTATCTTTGAGCTCTCCTTTTATTTCTTTTTCTTATCCAGTTATTCTTCAATAGCATGTCATTTAATCTCCATGTATTTGTGGCTCTTCCCGCTTTCTTTTTACAGTTGATATCTAGCTTCAATGCATTATGATCAGAGAATATGGTTGGTATGATTTCAACCCTCTTATATTAGTTGAGGCTATTTCTGTGTCCCAGTATGTCGTCAATACTTGAGAATATTCTATGTGCACTACAGAAGAATGTAACGGCAGCTGTTTTGGGATGAAGTGCTCTGTAAATTTCAATTACGTTCAGTTGGTCTAATGTATCATTTATGGATGTTCTTTCCTTATTGATTTTCTGTTTGGATGGTCTGTCCATATTCGACAGTGGAGTATTTAGGTCCCCTACTATGATAATGTTTTGGTCTGTTTCTCCCTTTAGTTCTGTTAGTAATTGCTTTACATATTTTAGGGCTCCCTGATTGAGAGCATTGATATTAATAAGTGTTATGTATTTTGTTGTATGTTTCCCCTTATCATTATGAAGTTTCCTCAGTTTCTTTCTTTACCTTTTTTTTTATTTTGAAGTCTATTTCATTCGATATTAGTACCACTACTCTCATTTTTTTCTGAATACCATTTACTTGAAATATCATTTTCCACCCTTTCACTTTGAGTCTATGTTTGTCTTTAGAGCTGAGATGTGTCTCCTGGAGGCAGCATATGGTTTGGTTCTGTTTTGTTATCCGATCTGCAACTCTGTGCCTTTTTATTGGTGAGTTCAGTCCATTTACACTTAGGTGATTATTGAAATATTAGGTCTTCTTATAGCAATTTTTTCTTATGCTTTCTGATAGCTCGATATTTCCATTGCTACCTTGTCTTTTGTGTTTTTGTTGTTGTTGTTCGATTTTGTGAGTTTTCCCTGTGGTTGTTCTTGTTTCATGTTATATACTTCAGTTCTGAATCTTTGGCATTTGGTTACCATTACGAATATGTAAAGGATAATTATATATACATACAGTCATGCATTTTGTTCTGTGTGTGTGCCTTATCTCCATTCTCCTTTGCGAATTTAGATCTTTAAATCCTTCCCTTTTCAGTCATTTTTATCTCAATTAGTCCCTGTGTATGCTCAACGTTCATTACTATCTTGCTATAGCAAATCTCTTCTTATTGTTTAAGCTTATAATGCCCTGTTCTTAATAAGGGTTGCACTCTTCTAATTCTATTTGACTACTAGTCTCCTTACTCATAATTATGTATATTTTTGTCATTTTCTTTCAAGTGAGTTGACCCCTTTCAGTATTTTCTGTAATGTGGGCCTCGTAGTGGAGAATTCCCTCAAGTATTGTATGTCTGGAAAGGTCTTTATTTCTCCTTCATATCTAAAGGAGAGACTTGCTAGGTATATTATTCTCGGCTGGTAGTTTCTTTCATCTAATAGTTTGTATATTTGATTTCTCTTCTTTCTAACTTATAAAGTTTGTGCTGAGATGTCCGACGATAATCTAATGGGTTTTCCTTTATAGGTTACCATATACTTTACCCTGGCTGCCCTGAGAATTCTTTCTTTGTTGTTCATTTTTTTTATTAAGTTTATTGGGGAAACTGGTTAATACAATTATATAATTTTCAGATGCACATTATAATTTGACATCTGTATATTCTATCGTGTGTTTACCACCCAAAGTCCAGTTTCATTCAGCTACCATATATTTGATCCCCTTTACCCACTTCATCCTCCCCCTATACCCCTATATTTGACCCCATTTACCCTATCTATCTCCCCCCTACTCCCCCACCTGCTACCCTCTGGTAACCATTAGTCTATAGTTCATATCCATGGGTTTCTGTTTCTTTGTCCTGTTCATTTGTTGCTTTTAGGTTTATATCTCACACATAAGTGATATCACGTGAATTTCAACTTTTTCTGTCTGGCTTATTTTGCTTAGTATGATTATCTTGAGGTTCATTCATGTTGTCACAAATGGCAGTATTTCAGCTCTTCTTATGGCTGAGTAATATCTCATTGTATATTTGTACCAATGCTTCTTTAGTCAATCATCTATCATAGGACACTTTGGTTGCTTCCATATCCTGGCCACTGTGAATAATGCTGCTATGAACATCGGTGTGCAAATCGCTTTTTGGATATGGGTTTTCAAGTCTTTGGGGTAAATACCCAGTAGAGGGATTGCTGTATTATATGGTAGATCAATTCTTAGTTTTTTGAGGAACCTCCATACTGTTTTCCATAGTGGCTATATCAATTTGCAGTCCCTCCAGTAGTGTATGAGGGTTCCTATTTCTCCTAACCTCTCCAGCATTTGTTATTACTTGTCCTGTTGATTATAGCTATTCTAACAGGTGTGAGATGGTATCTCATTGTGGTTTTGATTTGCATTTCCCTAATAGCTAGCGATGTTGAGCATCTTTTCATATGTTTGTTGGCCATTTGTTTGTCGTCTAGGCAAAAGTGTCTGTTTAGGTCCTCTGTCCATTTTTTGACTGGATCATGTTTTGTTGTTGTTATTGAGTAGTATGAGCTCTTTGTATATTTTGGATATTAGGCCCTTATTGGAGGTGTTGTTTGCAAATATATTTTTCCATTTAGATGGTTCTCTCTTTACCTTATTGATGATTTATTTTGCTGAGCAGAAACTGTTTAGTTTGATGTAGTCCCATTTATTCATTTTAGCTTTTACTTCCCTTGCTTTTGAGATCAAATTCATAAAATCATCTTTAAGTCAAAGGTCTTTGAGTTTAGTTCCTATGCTTTCTTCTATGCATTTTATTGTTTCAGTTTTTATATTCAAATCTTTAAAACATTTTATGTTAATTTTAGTGTGTGGTGATAGACAACAGTGTATTTTCATTCTTTTGCAGATGGTCTCCAATTTTCCCAGCACCATTTATTGAAGAGACTTTCCTTTCTCCACTGTATGTTTTTTGCTTTTTTGTCAAAAATTATTTGCCTATACAAATATGGGTTTACTTCTGAACTTTTGATTCTGTTCCATTGGTCCGTGTGTCTGTTTTTCTGCCAATACCATGCCATTTTGATTACTGTTGCTTTGTAATATAATTTGAAGTCAGGTAGAGTGATACTTCCAGCCTTGTTCTTTGTCGTTCATTTTTGATAATTTTAATACAATGTGTCTTGGAAAAGATCTTTTTGAGTTGAGATAATTGGGTGTTCTTTTGTCTTCTTGAATTCCAAGCTCCAATTCATTGCTTAGATTTGGGAAATTCTTTTCAACTATTTGTCTGAAAATGCTTTCTATTCCCTGCTTTTTTCCTTCCCTTCAAGTACACTCATTATTCTTGGTTCCTCTCCTGATTGTACCAGCTAGTTCTTGTATTTCTCTTTCATTATTTTTCATTCTTCAGTTTCTCTCTTTTTCCTTCTGATTTATTTTTAGATTTCTGTCTTCAATATCACTGATCCTTTCCTCCTTTTCATTGACTCTATTTCCCAAGTTTGTTATTTCATTTTTCATCTCTTTTAGCGTGTTCTTCATTTCTAGAATTTCTATTTGGTTCATTTTGAGGGGTTCTGTCTCCTTACAAAAAAAAAACATTCATTCTGCTGATCTAGTTTTTTCAATTTCTGGAATTGTCGATATGAATTATTTTGGATCTCATTGAATTTTTTCAGAAGTACCATGCTGAATTCTCTATTATTGAAGTTGCATATTTCTGTGTCTCTAAGCTCATTTTCTGGAGATTTTTATCTTTCTTTCTGAGCTGCCTCATGTCCTTGGTTGTTCATGATGTTTAATGGATTATTTCTCTGCCTGAACATTTATGGAAATGTATTCTACTTTTTTTCCTAGAAAGACTTTCTGTCAAAAGTCTCTTTTTAGCCTGTGGCTAAAATGACATTTTTCTTTTGATTTCCAATAGGTGGCGTCTAAGCCTCTTTGATCCCTTCTTTATATAAAGTCTTAATAATGCCTATTTTTTTCTTATAAATAGTCAATCACGCTCGCTACCCTCAGTCTCAATTCATGTCAGTGTTAGGGACAGTTTCAGTAGCATTTGCTCAGATTCCCCTAGGGCTCCTCGGTGTTCGGTCTCAGAGGATATGGGAGGAGGGGCCCTCTGTGTTGGGGAATGGGTGCTGTGGCTCGGCCTTGCATTTTGCAACCATGGCTGATAATAATCAACTGTTGTTTCTCTGCCATCCCCGCTTCTCTGCCTTCTTCCCTGATCCCTGGGCACTGCCGCTGCGTGGGACTCACAACTCTCCCAAGTAGTGCTGTTCAGGAAACCTGCCACACCTTCTCTTCTCCCTCCCCTCCTGCAAGGAGCTCTGGCTGCAAGAGACAACTCCTTTGTTTCTCCCAGTCTACCACCCCACTTCTGGGATTCTGACCTGTGGTAGCTCTTATGCTCAAATCCCTTGCTCAGACGTACTAATGTGCAGTTTGTGTGTGTGTTTGTTGCTGTTGTTGAGTTTTCGATGTTCAGCTTGTTGTTGTTTCAAGGGAAGAGATCTGGGGACATCTCTCATTCTGCTATGTTTCTGACCAGTTATTGTATTTTCAAATTCTAAATTTTCTATTTGGTTCCTCTTAATATGTTTTATTTCTTTGCTGAGATGTTCTATTTTTTTTTCTGAGACCTTAGACTTTTTTTCATTTGTATTAGAATATTTGTTATTGCTCCTTGAAGCATTTTAGATAATGGTTGCTTTCAAATCTTCGTCAGATAATTCTAACATTTCTATTGTTTTGTTGCTAGTAAATATCAGTCGTCTTTCTTTATTCCATTTGAAATCTTCCTGATTCTTAGTATTACCAGTTTTTTTTTTTTTAAATTGAAACCTGGTCAGTTTTGTATTACAGGACTCTGGATATTATTTAAATCTTCTGTTTTAGTTTACCTTTTCTGACATCATTCTGACCGGTAAAGTTAAGGACTCTGTGCCATTACTGCCAGGTGGAGGTAGTAGTTCAGATTCTCTACTCAGCCTCCATTGACACTCAAGGGGCAGGCTCCTCATTGCTGTTGAGCGGAGGTGAGAGTTCTAGCTTCACACATGGTTTTCAATGACATTGTGTTTGGGATGGCCTTGTAAACACCGGACAATCTTAACTCTCGACTAGGCATCTTCTGACACTAAACTAGCAGAGAAGGGGAGGGGGCCCCTCATAACTTCCAAGTGGAGGTAGAAATATAAGTTTCTGTATGATCTTTAGTGATACTGTGAGAGTAGAGGATCATTATTGGGCAGTGGGGATGAAAGTTTGGCTCTCTACTTGGGCTTCTCTGACACCACCCTGATGGGGGTGTTGTGGTACCTTGTTATAGCCTCCTAAAAATGGAAGTCCAGGTTCCCTATTTGGCCTTTGCTGGTGTGGGTGGTAATAGGGCCACCGTTTTTTCTGTTATATGGCTAGAGTAGAGTACTTATTGACTAAAATTTTTCTTCCTTACTATGCTGCCCCTTTCCTGGTCTTTTGGTATTTTTTAATCTGATGGCTTCTATTGGTGCTTCTAAGTTCTCAGCTTCTTCAGCTCTATGTCTGGGATATCTGAGGCAAAAAGAAAATCCAAGGAACATACCACTGTGTCATTCCTTGAGTTCCAAGGTTTCTAACCAGTTTGCTTTTTTCTTTCCATGTTTCAGAGTCTTCTTATAGTTTTTTTTTTAAATGTATAGTGTGCAAGTGTCCAGGGCTTTAACTTAGAGAGAGGAATAAGGAAAAGTACATATACTCTACCTTCCTGGAAGCAGAAGCTCAAAGTTTTACTTTTCAAAAGTTCCTCATGAACAGATGCTCTCACTTCCCTAGCACCCGGGCTTTCAAAATATCCCCATGGCACTGTCTAGAATATTTTATTATGTTAACTGAAGTTTCACTAATTAGAGTATACTTTAGGTTAACCAGACTCTCCTGAAAAATCAGACATTATTATTTCAGATTAACAGGTCACTGATTTTCCAAACCACATTGAACAGAAATTTTGATGGGAGAAAGGGCAGAGAAGATGAATGGAATGTATTTTTGTAGATTGGGGCAGTAATCCAGGGAGGGCAGTTTGGTAAAGTTTCTTAGTATAAAATTTAGAGCAGAGATAAATACTATGGGTATTCACGTATCAGGACATTAGAAAGAAAATGCTGGGTGAGGGAAAGCAGATAGAAGGTGTTAAAGGTAATCACTGCTGATGTTTGAAATTTCATTTGAAGCCAGTGCTGCCTCTAACAGTAGTATTTATCTTTTAATTTCTATCAAATACCATACACTTTTAGTATGTTACCTCATTAAACTCCACAATGACACTGTGAGTTAGTAATTATAATTCTCATTTTACAGAAGAAAACTGGAGTGTAAAGTTTAGGTGACTTGTCCAAAGTCTTATAGATAATACCTGGAAGGGTCCAGATGCAAACCCAAGTCTGTCTGGCTCCCAAGCCCAGTTCTTAACAACTGCATATTCACTCTTCCTTCCAGCAGAATATGAGCCATTTCCCTGACAGGTCTTGGAGATAGCCCCTGAAGGCAGGACGGTGGGCTTTGCAGGGCCAGCCTAAGACCCACTCAACTATAGAGCTTATTGCCTTTGTGGAATAACACATTCTGGATTCAAACAACTCATTCATAAATGACCCTTTAGAACACAATCCATTTATAATGTTGGAGAAGCTTATATTTTTCACACCCAAGTACTTTCACACCCAAGTACTTTTCTCCTTTTTTTTCTCTCAAGGCTGCATTTTCATGAAACTTAAAGAAACAATCAAGTTAGCAATCTTTTTATTTCTCTTTCACTTAATGATTCAATATTTTTGTTCAGGCTCACCCAAGTTCTTAGGAGTACTGCAGTAATTTTTAAGATGTTTCTTTTGGCCAAGAAACATTTTTGTCTATATTCTGCGATGCAATCTAATGATAAGAGTTTGATTCAATAATCACAATAGCAGAGATCTCAGGAGGCCATTTAAATGTGGCCTATGCTTATGTGGCTGAGGCTTCATTGGAGCTAGGGCCATAAGAGAATGTGTTTTTCATTTCCAAAGACATAAGTACAGTTTGCCTCCTTGGTCTAATAAGTAAGAGCTTCCAAACAATTATATGCACCTGGGGGATGGGAAACCAGAAAATTGCAGTGTAATTGAGCAAAGGAACGAAAACCTATAAAAATCTAATGAGTTGTATTTTTATTCCAGTTATGATAAGAAAAACTAGTAAGATTGAAGCTGTATCAAATGGACTATGTAAATGCAAATCCAAGTGTTCTCATTCTGCGAGCAAAGGTCACTCACTGGAGTACAGCACAGATACAGTGGTCAACATCTGTAACAGCACTCAGGTTTATATGAGATGGAAATCTAGGCTCTATGGTTTTATTGAATATCTATAGAATTTCTTATGGTCTCACATACCTTGAATATTGTTGTGGAGTTGCTATTAAAATTTTTTATAACAAAAATAAAATTGTTACTAACCTGTTGTTTTTTAGAGAAAGTTAGAAGAACTCAGCAGGATGGAGAAGAGTGGAGAATAGAGAATGAATCTAGAGGGGCAAACAGAAAATATCCAGCACAATATTAATTTTTCTAATCATTTTAACCATACATGTTCATTAAGGAGGAAGAAAGCAAACACATGTGCAATATGACCATTAACATTTTAGTAATCATTCTTTTGTGAATCTCTCTCTCTCTGTTTCCATACACATAAACACTATATATGTATTTAAATATATAAATATAAATATTTATCTTATATAAATATGTATCGCTATACTCATATAGTCATATACAAACACACATACCCATGTGAAGTTTTCTTGGTTACGATTTTTGAGAAATGGAGTCATATACATAGAGTTCTGCATCTTGCTTTCCTCACTCTTAAATATCCTGTGGCCATCTCTCCAAGTCCACTAGTATAGCTCTTATCCTCTTCTCTTCTCTTCTCTTCTCTTCTCTTCTCTTCTCTTCTCTTCTCTTCTCTTCTCTTCTCTTCTCTTCTCTTCTCTTCTCTTCTCTCTCTCTCTCTTCTCTTCTCTTCTCTTCTCTTCTCTTCTCTTCTCTTCTCTCTCTCTCTCTCTCTCTCTCTCTCTCTCTCTCTCTCTCCCATCTCTGCATATTTCATGGCGCCTAAATTTATTCTATCATTTTTCATTGATGGGCATCAATTTTTTTTAAATGCTACTGAGAACAACATTGCAATAAGCATCCTTGTGTATGTACCACGTATTTGTGCTTTATATCCATGTTATATTTTCTGAGAAGTGAGATTGTTGAGTAGAAGGGCATGTACATTTTAAATTTTACAGCTACTGCCAGATTGCTTTATCAAAAGGCCTTAATGATTTAAGAGGGAGAAAAAAAATGGCATAGATGATAGAGGCTCTGTATATCCCTCAGGCAACCAAATCTAAGTTGTGACAGAAGCAAGGAGCAAACAGCAAGGAAATTCACTTGGAATCTAAATGAACAACCCCTACAAGTAGGGAGAGAATTAAGAAATCACGCTGAAAAGGGAGGAGGTAGAATGGGGCGAGCATGTGAGGCTTCCCTGTCTCGAGAGGCTGGGTGGGACAGCGGCCACAGCAGCAGCAGCCAGCAGCTACAGATGCCTCTTAAAGGGAGCGTGTCCTCTTGTAGACTTTCCCGGTGATGGACCTGTTCACTCTGAACACCAGCTCTTGGTGGGCTGCGCAAGGGGCACCAGAGACTTACAGGGGGACACTGAGTTGTCAGAGTGAGGGCCAGAGGTGAGACTCGCACTACAGAAGTGCTGATGGTATCCATTGTTTTTCTGTTGAGCCCTCCCAGTGTGCAGACTCAGTGCCCCCATAGCTGAGACATCATCAAACTGGATAATAGAGGTCTGTCCACCAAGAGGATTCTATGAAACTCCACCTCTCTCAACTTGCAGCTCCACCCAAGCCACATCCAAATGTATCCTCCGTGAGTCAGGTGCCCCTTGCTAAGCAGTGCCTAGACTCACATTGGTGGCAGCTGGCCTCAGTTTCTGGCATGGCCTCTTGAGGAAACTATAAGCACAGCATCTATGAATTACTTGCTGAATCTTAACAGGTGGCTCCGGGAGAGCACAAGCTGGAGCTAAACTTGGCCTGCAGCTGAACCCCTCTCAGGACTTTGCCACTGGACACCTACTTCACAAAGCCACACTAATAAGACTGGGAGACTTAAGAGCTTTGCTTAGTACATAGAAACAGACACAGAAAGGCAGCCAAAGTGGAAAGACAAGGAAGCAGAAACCACATGAGAGAAAAGAACAAAGATCCAGAAATAATGGAGTCAAGCAATCTAACAGATGCAGAGTTCAAAACACTGGTTATAAAGATGCTCAATGAACTTAGGAGAAGAGTAGGTGAACTCAGTGAGAATTTTAAAAAAAGAGATAAAAAACAAAAATGGAAATGGAAATTACAAAAGGGATCCAGTCAGAAATGAAGAACACAATATCTGAGATAAAGTGTATATTAGAGGGAATCAACAGAGTGGATAAAGAAGAAGAGTGAACCACTTATATAGAGAATGGAGAAGCCAAAGATACTCAATCAGAACGGCAAAAAAAAAAAAAAAAAAAGCCAAGACTATAATAATAATTTAAGGAGTCTATTGGACAAATTAAATGTAAAATATTCGTGTCATAGGGGTACCAGAAGGAAAACAAGACATTGAAGAGTTATTTGAAGAAATAATGATGGAAAACTTCCCTAACCTGGTGAAAGAAATAGACATAAAACCCCAGGAAGCTCAGAGAGTCCCCAAAACCAGGAACCCAAAGACGTCCACACCAAGATACAGCATCAATAAAATGCTAAAGGTTAAATACAAAGAGAATCTTAAAAGCAGCAAGAGAAAAGCAGTTACTTAAAAGGAATTACTCACAAGACTGGCAGCTGATTTCTCAAAAGAAACTGTGCAGGAAAGAAGGGTTTGGCACAAAATATTTGACGTGATGAAAACCCAGGATCTACAACCAAGACTACTTTATCCAGCAAAGTTATCATTTAGAGTCAAAGGAGAGATAGAGAGCTTCCCAGACAAAAATAAGCTAAAGGAATTTATTATCATCACCAAGCCAGCACTACAGGGAATGTTGGAGGGAACTCTTTAAGAAGAAAAAACGTATCAAAAACAGGAAAAAGAATGGTAATATCTACATTCCTATCAACAAGTACTTCAAATGGAAAAGAATTGTGTTCCAATCAAAAGATAGAGTGGTGGAATGGATAAGAAAACAAAACCCCTACAATATGCTGCCTACAAGAGACTCACTTCATACTAAAAGACACACGCAGACTAAAAGGAAGGGGATAGAAAAATATATCACCTTGTTGGACCTAGAGGGTATTGTGCTGAATAAAATAAGTCAGATAGAACAGAACAGAGAAAGACAAGTATCACATGATTTCACGTACATGTGGAATCTAAAGAACAAAATAAACAACAACAACAAGAAAAATGGAAATAATCTCATAGATACAGAGAATATTTTGAGGGCAACTAGATGGGAAGGGCACTGGGGGGATGGTGAAAATGGGCAAAGGGATTAAGAAGTACAAATGAATAGTTACAAAATAGACATGGAGATATAAAGTGTGGCATAAGGAAAATAGTTAATCATGTTGTAATAAATATGTAAGGAGGAAGAGGGATACTAGATTTAGTGGGTGATCATTTTGTGAGTTATATAGATCTCTAATCACTATGCCGTACAACTGAAACTAATATATTATTGTATGCCAAATATAAGTGAAAAAACTGAATTATACAGTATAAATACGAGCAAAAAGAAAGCCTTAATGATTTATATTTCAACTAATACATATAAGAGAATCAGTGTTGCCATGCTTTAAATTGTTGCCAGCCTGATGAACAAAATGTATTATGTCAGTGTTCCATTATTTCTCATTTCTTTGAGTACTGGTGTGTTTGAACAACTTTCCATGTTTGATGGCCCTTTGGATTTGCTTTTCTCTAAATTGACTGTGTATTTTGCCCATGTTTTATGAAATTGTTTGTGTTGTTCTTCTCAGTTTTCAAGAGCTTCCAATAAATGATGGCATAAACTCATTTGGCATTCTTGCTGAAGATATTTTCCAAATCTGTGATTTGCCTACAATATGCACTTTGTTCTATATTGGGTTAAGCCAGCATGTTGACACTCTTCATCAATTTGATATTTTTACTCTCAGCATTTAATAACATGTTTGCAGGCTGTTTTCCTTTAAGGAGACAGTTTGATTGACTTACATTTGGACTTTCTGATCCAGAAGAAGCTTTCTTTAAAAGCATACATTTTGCACAATGATTTCTAAGTCCCTCTTTCTTTGTAATTTAATTCACTGTATTAGTTGAGTATGTGTTTGGCTAACTGTAAGACACTCAAAATAAAAAGGGCTTAAGCAGGAGAGTTTAGTTCTCTCGTACATAAAAATCTGAGCTGCCTTGGTGACCTTGCTCTGGTGGCTCTGTCCAGCACCCAGTTTCCTTCCTTCTTTTTGCCTAGCTATTCCAAGGATGTTATCATCATGCTCATGGCTATGTCTCTTACCAGCAGGAAGGAGCAAAAAAAGCAAAGAGGCCCTTCGTTTCTTTAAGGACACAAACTAGAATTTGCAAAACTTCCACATCCGATGGGCCAGAAACCTCATCACATAGCCTCACTTAACTGGAAATAGTCTGGAAATTGTAGTTTTTTATGCTGACTGGCCATGGACCTGGGTGGAAATTAGAGATTCTATTACTATAGAAACAGGGGCGAATTAGCAATCTCTGCACATTCATCAAGCACTACCTCAGAATACCTCAGTAAATACGGTTATTTAAAAACCTTTATTATAGAAACGCTCTAAATATATAGAAGTGTATTAAAAAGTATAATGAACTCTCATATACCTATCATCCAGCCTCAACAATTATCATCTTACGTCTGATCTTGTTTCACCTATAACTTATTTACTCACTTTGAGATTATTTTGAAGCAAATACTATGTATCATATCATTTCGTATAAATACAGTAATTCTTTTTAGATCTTTAGAATCTCACCTAACACTTTTTATTGGTTAATAATATTATGTAAATTTCAGGTGTGCAACACTATAATTCTATATTTGCATACACTATAGTGTGCTCACACCCCAAACGTCTAGTTTCTAACCATTACACCTTTACCCTCTTTATTGTTCCCCTAATCTACCCCTCCCCTCTGGTAACCACCGATTTGTTCTCTGTATCTATGAGTTTGTTTTGTTTTGCTTGTTCATTTGTTTCATTTTTGTTTTATATTCCATATCTCAGTGAAATCATACTGTTTTTGTCCTTTTCAATATGACTTATTTCACTTAGCATAATACCCCAAAGATCTATCCATATTGTTGTAAATGGCAATATTTCATCTTCTTTAATGGCTGAGTAGTAAATATAATCATTTAAAATCTTGTTTTTCTTTGAAAACAGCTTATTTATGAACTGAAATGGAGAAAGTTAAAAGATCAGGATATGTAGTTATCAAGGATAAGCTTGGACAATCATCCACCTATAGCAATCGCTTCACTTAAGGAAATCTTTATTAAACCCCTACTCTTCATGTGGCTGGTTCCTGCTCATTTTTTAGATCTTAAGTAAATGTTACCCTTTCTTATTCTCTTTCATAACACATTATTCTTTTCTTTGGTAGCACTTATCACAGTTTATAATTACTTTGTTTACTTGTGTGTCTCTTCTGTTAGAATGTAAGCTCCGTGAAGGTAGGGACTAGCATAATGGTGGGCTAACAGTAGGGCTTCAATACATACTTATTTAAAGAAGAAAAAAGAAAGAATGAATGAATGAATGAGTGAATGAACAAATTCTAGGCTCTTTGTCGGTTGTAGGATGGAGTGAGACTATAGAGATTACTGTAATGGAGAGCCCGCCTGCCAGAGACTACCAACTCAGTAAAGAAGACAGCCATACAATGAACTCTAGCACTCATTTATTCATCTATTAAATGAATATTTACTGTACATCTATTATGGGTAAAAGGCCCGTGCTAGAATGGCAGACTGTGATATTGCTAAAATATACATAGATGGGTAATAGAAAGGGGAATCTCATCTGGGGGAGGTAGGGCTTTGAAGAATAACTAGGAAGAACATCAACATAGGGAAAGGCAGAAAGGATAGAAAGAACAAAAGTCAAGAGGTTGGAAAGATTAGGACATTATTCAGAGTCTTATGACGTGCAATCACTTGTGTTAACTTGCAGTCTTTATACCCCCATTTAAAAAAGATGGATAATGGGCAGTCATAGTGGTGGTTGCTACTCTGGAATTACAACTTTTTAAAATGAAGAATTTAGAAATGAAAGAAGTCTAACAACTTTTTACTGAGTATGATCTCTTAATTCTCTTATAAACAGCTTCTTCTTTTTTATCTTTCTTATACATTCTTTTTTATTTATATATATATGTTATTTTAATACAGTTGACATGCAATATTATATTAATTTCAGGTATACAACACAGTGACTAGACACTTATGTAACTTATGAAGTGATCACCCTGATAAATACAGTACCCATCTGACACACCATCCATAGTTATTACAATACTCCTGACTATATTCCCCATGCTATTGTCTACATCTGCATGACTGTTTTCTTTATTTGGATAATCGTTATACTTATGATAACATAATACCTCTGGGGAGAGTTGTGGGGAAGTAAAGTGTCTGTGGCCTTCAGTAGGACTTAGGTCCTTGGCCAAGTAGAAGAGCTAATTCTGTTCCCATGTGTGGTGGACTAGAGATGGCCGAAAAGTCTTTGCTATTTCTCCTATCAAAAAGCAGAGTCTAATTCTTTTTCCATTTAATCTAGGCTGGACCTAGTGCCTTCCTTAGCCAATAGAATGTGGTAGAACTAATGTTTTGGGACTTTTGCAGCTAAGTTATAATAAGCCTGTAGCTTTTATCTGGGTTTTTGGAACTCAGCACTCTGCTATAAAGAAGCCCACAAAGGCCTGTGGAAATGTCCATGAAGAATAGAACCACAGGCCCTTGGCCAATAGCTCTAGCTGAGCTCTCAGATGGCAGCTACCACCATTTTGTCTGCCTCATAAATGTGTCATCTTGAAAGTGGATCCTTTGGCCTCATTTGGGCTCTCTCAGCTAGTGCCACGTGGATCAGTGACAAGTTATCCCCACTGAGCCCTCCCCAAATTGCAGAATCATAAGAAAAAGAAATGATTATGTTATTTAAGCCACTAAGGGGTTGTGTAGTTTGTTAGTTGTGTGTGCAAGTAATTCTGCTGCAATGGCTGCTGCCAGGATGCCTCTCTGTTGCTGACTATACTGCTTTTACTGAAGCCCCTTTCAGATATGGATTATATTATAAATTATAAAAGCAACATAAGTTTCATGTAGTAAAATTGGGAATGTAGAGAAGGAAAAAAAGGTTAAAATCACTCATTGTGCCACTATCTACAATAACCACCATATTTTGGTACATAGCATTCTAGATATCTTCTTGTGCACGCGCGCACGCACACACACACACACACACACACACACACACATTTTTAAATAGAAGCATAGCATACATGATGCTTTGAAACCCGATGTTTTCAATGAACAATATATCTACAATATCTTTGACTACCAATAAATATAAATCTGTAGTTTTGTTATTAATGATTATAGTATTCCATCTCTTGGAAATAAAAATAATAATAATTACACTTGTCGGGCATATGGGTTTCTTCCAATTTTTCACTCTTATAAATGATGCTTCAATGAATATCCATTTGTAACTAAATCTTTTTACACATTTATTTTCTTTAAGATTATTCAAAAAGGTTGGTCACTGAGTCAATAAACACACATTTTAAGTTTCTACTTCAAGCCAAGCTGTCTAGGTCCTTTCCTGTTCTGTATGAAGTGTACAGGTCTCCTTTTGGAATGTGCAACCAATTGAAAAAAAAAAAGATTGAAACCGGACCATCTTGAGAAGTATCAGTATGAACTTTGTCTTGACATGAATGCATGAAATTCTAATTGAATCTAAATCCCCTGTATCAAATCAGAAGAGTCTATATTGCATTTCTCAAACTTAACATGAATGAATGACTGAACACTTGAATGGTGACCCTTAGAGAGCAGGGTGATATCAAGTCTGGGCAAGAACATGCTGTTAGGTTGAGTGGCCAAGGTGCACATCAAACTGAAATCATGTTCAGACTGAAATCACAGGTGCCTCATGAGAAGACTTTCAATAAAAACTAAGGCTAATGTTCCCTGGGAGAATCTGGGATTCAAGAGAAGAGGGAGATGCAAGTAGCAGGTAAGAGTAAGGCACCAAGTGAGATAAAAGAGGAGCCCGGGAAGGGAATTTAAGACTTCTCATTCCAGATATCCTGCATCTCACCACCTTCAAGGGAGCTTGGGCTATTTATTGATCACTGACAGCCTCACTGCACATGGAAACACTGAGTGTTAATACAAAGTCTAAGAGGGACCATGCTGTAGAATGCATGTGCACAAGGTTGCAACCTCTAATCAATTTATAAATAAGTATTCTTTGTTGATGATTAGGTCTAAGTTCTGAGACCCCATGAAGAAGGGCGCATTTGCTTTGACTTTTGATTTGACAGCAGGATTACCTGCACAATGAACTGCTAAACCTGTAGGACTATGACTGTGTCAAATCCTGTTATAGCTAGATTTTATTCTAGCTGTAGTCCTTGATCCATAGAAAATAAAAAAAAAAAATTCAAGCTTTGCAAGGGCAGTGGGACTAGGGCACCATTAAGTTCTCTTCCAGCCTCTAGGTTCTATGAGTCTATGGAAATATCTGCATATGATTTGATCAAAAATTGAGAATGTCTGGCAAGCTCAAGGCTTTTCCATGACACTGATGTAGATTTGTTGTGTGCATGTGGATGTCTGTTCATTGATTGGAGAGGAAAGGATTTCCCTTGAGGCTGAAAGTAACTCTTTGCCTAGAAGCAAAGCTAAAATAAGGAATGAAAAAATTAAGAGGAAAAGGAGTGCTTGAGAGTTGGGGGTAGAGGTCTGTGAGAAAGAGCCTTGCCTCTCAGCAAATGAACTTAGTAATAAGGATTTGAGAGTTAGTGAGACAGTGTGGCTCATAGATGTAACAACAGGTGACCTCTATGTGGTCCCCAGATCCCACAAAGAGATGATAGGTCAAAGGATTGAAGTGAGAAAGTCCAGAGAGCATAGAGAGGTAACAAAGTTAGAGTGGAAAGATTCTTGGCTTATAAGAACAGAAATTTGGCAGCATGAGGGGTAGGGGGCATGCCAGCTTCACATACCAACTACTAAACAAATGTTGTTAAATATTGCTTGCTGTGAATTAAACTTCTCAATATAACTTTATGCCAAGAATATTCAACAAGATATGGTACATGGGCAAAGAATATTGTTTGATTTAGTGCAATAGTTATGCCCAGGTTTTACACAATTAAAGTAGAATATTCATAGAATTCTTACTCTGGGTGATTTGTGGTGGTCAAAGACAGCCGAGAGAGAGAAAGAGAGAGAGAGAGAGAGAGAGAGAGAGAGAGAGAGAGAGAGAGAGAGAGTTGCTTCTCAAGAGGTTTAGGAGCATATGCTAAAGGAGCCCATTACCCCAAGGTTGAGGCTATAAATGAGAAAGAAGAGTCAGAAATCTTGCCCAACAACATTAATTTAAGTAACATTTTTGTGTATCTACTGTGTATGAAATGTCCTGGGATCCATTATTCACACAGATGATTATCTCAGGTGCTGTCGGGGTTTAATCCATCCTGGGGATGATGGAGTAAGGAAAAAATTTTCTGGGATGGTGGGGTGAATAAAAAGCTTTTAATGAAGAGATGATATAACCCATTGGAGGGAGAGAGCTTAACAGGGCCAGCCACTAGAGGGTGTGTGAGTTGGAGTCTCTGAGAATTGAGGAAAGGGGATCTTGTTGCTGGCTTCCAGTAGCAGAGGAGAGATTGTTTTCCTTAAATAGGAAACCAGAGAGAGAAGAGTTTTTCTGCCATTATCTCTCCATTAGAAAAAAAAAAGTTATTTTACATGCAAGTTGACAGATATCTGGTAATTGAGAGGAAATGCTGAAGATGTTTGTGAGGTGACAGATCTCACTAATGTGAGTCCCAGTGGAGTTAGGCTAGGGACACATGGCTGGAGATATTGGTAAGGGGCTGGCAGCAGGACATGTGACAGGGATCACAGGGAGCCCAGCACAAGAGACTCTTGCTTCTCTAGTAATCAGAAAACATGTAAGGGATCAGTGTTATGAGGGGGATTTCATTTCCATGCATAATCTAATTTTTGTCAAAGTAACCCATTTTATATCCTGCTATAACTTTAATTTCTCTAGGCTTCTCAAGTGAGTGGGTACTAATGAGATTATATTAACAGAGATGATTTAAATGTCTTTGGCTGGGTCTCTGTTTGTCCTGTTCATTTGTTGCTTTTAGGTTTATATCTCACACATAAGTGATATCATGTGAATTTCAACTTTTTCTGTCTGGCTTATTTTACTTAGAATGATTATCTCGAGATCCATCCATGTTGTCACAAATGGCAGTATTTCAGCTCTTCTTATGGCTGAGTAATATCCCATTGTATGTAAGTACCACTGCTTCTTTCGCCAATCATCTATCATAGGACACTTTGGTTGCTTCCATATCCTGGCCACTGTGAATAATGCCACTATGAACATCGGTGTGCAATTATCTTTTTTGGATATGGGTTTTCAAGTCTATGGGGTAACTACCCAGTAGAGGGATTGCTGGATTATATGGTAGATCAATTCTTAGTTTTTTGAGGAACCTCCATATTGTTTTCCATAGTGGCTGTACCAATTTGCAGTCCCACCAACAGTGTATAAGGTTTTGCTTTTTTCCACATCTTCTCCAACGCTTGTTATTACTTGTCTTATTAATAACAGCTACTCTAACAGGTGCGAGGTGGTATCTCATTGTGGTTTTGATTTGCATTTCCCTAATAGCTAGTGATGCTGAGCATCTTTTCATATTTTTGTTGGCCATTTCTATGTCTTCTCGGGATCATTTGTTTTTTGTTGTTGTTACGAATCTGTATCTGGACATATATATGGATGAGGTTATATGATGTATAGGATTTACTTTGAAATAACGTGGAAGAGTGAGACAAGATTGAGAAAATACCCAGAAGTCATCTCTCCTAACAATTGATGAAGATGGCAAGGAAAGCTTTATTTCTCTAATGCAATGTTAAACGCTCAGGTGCAAAACTGCTATAGTAGCAGAATATAGCATGATGGCTAATTGCAATTTTATTTTATGTGTGTACTGACCAGCCACCCAGAGTAAACCTAAGGACTCTATTGAGGTCACACATTTACTTCTCACCACTAGAATATTAGTGAGCAGGTGAAGTCCAGCACAGGTGGTAGTATCTCTCTCAGTATCTTAGATAGAGTAGAAGTGTCCCAATCTCAGCATCTAAAGATTCCCTGAAAGTGATTTCATGACCATTGAAAGTTAAGATTGCAGATGTTCACATGATTAATGTGATTTCTTTGTCCAGTTCCCAACAATAGCTGTGTAGAGGTGTTGGCATGGTGAAGGTGTAGCTGAATTCCAAAGCAATGTCTATGATGAGAAAATAAATTTCTAAAAATGTTAAAACACTCAGTAAAAGTAACTCTTTTGTTTCTTTGGGCCTGTGATGAATGCCACTTGGGTCTTCTCTCTTCTCCTTCCATTACTGACCTAGTTGCCCTCCACAGCATTTAGAACTTCTGAAGGGTCATTCCTATATATTTAATGGTTGGTCAACAAAGAGGTTTGCATAGCCAGAGTCTGCGGTGAACTGAAATTTATAAAACTACTAGTTACATATCAGGACTATGGAAAGGGAAGGAGCACTCCAAGCTGCCTGATCTTCCATATATCTTCCCTGCTCAGGTTCCTTACAATAGCTGTGAAGCAAAATCTATTTGACATCTCAGTCAAGTTACACTTGCATATCAGAATACAGCTTAGCCTTCTACAAAGTAGTTTTACAGAGGAAATACTTCAGGTCTCAACACATCATCCAATAACATTTCAAACAGAAGCTCATTGGAGGATGAATAATTTGACAGAAGGCCCTAGTTGTAAGATCCTTTGAGTTTCCTGCCTGATTTCATAGCAAGGAGGAGAAGGAGAAGTGTGTTCCCCTCTCCTGAGATGGCTCAGGAGGCAGCAGACAGCTGGTGGAGGAAAAGAGGGGTTGGAGAACCCACAACAAGCCAACAGAAAGAGAATCAGGACATGAATCTCACTCCTGAGAAAAGGATTCTGAAACAAGGAAATTCTGACAGCTTCTAGTCATGATGGAGGAGAAGGTAAGGACTGTGCTTGCTTCCCCTCACGACCACATTAAAATTACAACTAAATTACAGAATAGCCATCATTGGGAGTTGCCTGAAATCTAGTTGACAGAAGTCATACAACTGGGGACACACAGAAGAGACCACCTGAGGACTAGTAGGAGGGACAGAGATGAAAAACAGCCTGGTCCCACACTAAAGTGTGGCCGTTGAGAAACAAGAGAAATAAATATCTCAGCTGTGGAGGTCCCTCTGAAAGAGTGTGGGGTCCCCATCTCACACCAGGCTCCTCGGCCCAAGGTTCCAGTGCCGGGTGGAGAGATCCCAACAACTTCTGGCTGTGAAAACCAGCTGAGATTGTGGCAGAGTGAAATGGAGGGCTGAGGGAGTTGCAGACTTTCCTCTTAAGGGTCCCATGCTTGGTGACAGACTCATTCACTCTGCTCCAGCTCTGGGGCAGAGCTCAAAATGTGCCAGGGGCATACCAGAAGGAATTGAGTTGTCTGGCTTCAGGGCGAGGGCTGGAGGGGCAGTTTTTTCCCAGACAGAAGTACTGGCAGAGGGCATTGCTCCTTGTTGAGCCCTTCTCCACCTGGCTTGCAGACCTAGGCAAGCACCATATCTGAATCTCCATTGATGTAGCTAACACTGGTCACCCCACTCTGGTGATTCCCTGAGACCCTGGCCCCTCCCAATGTGAGGGAAATGTGAAAGATGGGTTTGATGGAAAAAAAGAATAGAAGTAGGGAGATTGGTTGTCAGAGGATGAACCTCTTGCACTTTAATTTTGCTTCAGCGAGTAAGAGTCAACTCTCAAAGAATAAAAACTCAGGTTATTTAAAAAAAAAGAACCTTAGGAAATGAACTAAGCAAAATGAAATTGATTATCATTATAGCACATGCGCACACACACATATACACAAAACAATGTCACACCAGAACTTTATATGAACACCCTCGAAACTATTCTGTATCTTGTTTTAGGTCATTTTAAATGTTCTTTGCTACAGTTATTCTTACAATAAAATTGAGATCTGGCTCCTTCTCTTCCTCCTCTTTGTCTTTTTCCTATTCTATCCCACATGCCTTCTTTTTTCTTTCCCTGGCTAACCCTAGACTAGGGTTACTAATTCAGGGCAAAACAGAGTCAGGTCTTAAGAAGGAGCACTCCCCTCTCAATAATCATGATTTGTATGGAAATGTCATTGTAGATTTTAATGTCACAAAGGCTGGATCACCTACTATCCAACATATAGAGTTGAATCTCAAAGTATAGAAAGAAATCCAAGATTACTAACGAGCAGCCTTGGTCTGCCAAGAAGCTAACTTGATATCAGGAAAAAAAAAAATTCTATTGCATGACATCTGTTGGTAATGCTAGCCAAATAGTTGTATAATGGGCAGTCACAATTGAAAATGACCTTCATTATGCTGAATTCATTTCTCTAATGTGTCCATTTTCCCTCATCTTACATCTCGACAGTAATAATAGACATAGAAATAAATCCATATTGTGATTCAAATTTCAGAATGTGGGATTCATAGGTGTGGTGGCTTTTCTCAGCTGAATGTGGGGGGTAGATGAATAAGAAACCTAGGAGGATTTAACAAAGTGAGGAGCATTGTTCGGAAAATCAGACATGGACATAGCATGGGCAAGACTGTCTGTCTTACTCAAACAAGAATCTACATAATACATCAAGAATTTAAGTGAGTAATATGTAGTTCAGGAAGAAAAGTTAACTCTAAGGAACAAAACCCTGGCTTTACAGACAGGCCCCAAAATATCCTTGAGCACCTGTTTCTACCTTCTTAGTGTTGTATCCATGTTGCCACAGGGGCCACAGAACCATTTGGCTGTTGTTCGTTTAGACTGGATATGTAGTTAGCAGAATGAGTGTTGGGCTCAGAGTCAAGAGACCTGGGGTAGAACACTAGCTCTGCTATTTATTGTCTGGGCCATGTTGAGAAGTCACTTACTCTTGAACATTAGTTTCTGCAACTACAAAAGGGACTATAATCACTCTATCGCCTACCTTGTGGGATGGTTAGGATCAAATGACAGAATGGGTGTGGAGGGACTTTGTCATTTGTAAAAGATTTTATTGTTGTTGCCAGAGTGATTTGTCTTTCTTATTTCAGAAGACATTGAAATAGCAGAAAACCAGTGCCATGGCTCATGATTTCCACTCTGTTCAGATTCCTATTTGCCCATAACCTGATATTTTTACACATTAACGACTCTCTCTCTCTCTCTCTCTCTCTCTCTCTCTCTCTCTCTCTCTCTCTCTCTCTCTCTCATCTTTGTCCTGAGAACTCTCAGGTTGGGTTGCACTGGCTCTCTTTCCTCGTTCTTTCTACTAAAGTGAATGTGATGTGTAATTTGATAAAGCAGCTTTGGGGTTGATTGGAAGACCCAGGCTGGGTCAATACTATACCAAACCAGGATCAATTTAGCGCACAAAGTCATCAAGCCCCTTGATATTTATGTATGTAGAGCTTCATTCTCTGACCTTTTCCTTAATGCAATATCTCGTTGACCTCTACTACTCTGGGTATCAAAGGAAACTGCCAAATCAACCTGAAGGAGTAACTTCTTAATAAGAACCCTGAAAACATATATGAGTGGAGAGTGCTGTCCTTTCCATGCAAACAGAAAATCCATTTCCTGTACCTAATAACTCATTCACTTGCTGATGGGAATGTCTTTTGTCTTTAGTACAGAATAGCCCTTGCTTAATGAATAATAACCGTCCTGTGCTTTTTTTTTACAGAGCTTTCATATACATTATCTCACTCAAACCTGTTTTATTCTTACAATTACCTCCTTGCTCAGTCCCTTCACCAAACTTTCTAAGTATATTTCATCATCGCTATATCTTCATAATTGCTTTCCAGTCACTTTTCAGCTTTCACCTTATCAACTGAAATTATCTTAAACCTGGCCATGACCAGATACTATTTAATTGCTAACTCCAGTGGTCTTTTCTTTTATTCCCGTCCTATCCAGACTCTTGGAAGTATGTTTTTTTAATTTCCCCTTGCTTCTTAGAACTTTTATCTCAATATTCTTCCCCATCACTCTATGCCACTCTTATTCGTGTGTTATTTCTCCTCTGCTCCTTGGAAACTCTTGTTCCTCAGTACTTACTCCTGACACCCTTTTCTTACTCTATGTTCCCTCAATAAGCTATTTCATCAGCTATTATGGTTTCATGTATAATCTCTAGGCACCTATAGTTAAATCTAGTCCAGATATCTTGCCCTTTATCTTAAAGTTGTAAATCCCTACTTTTAAAGACTTTATTTTTTAATTTTTTTTAGTTCCGGATTTATGCAGTGTGGTTACCACTAAATTTATGTAAAGGACAGTATAGTTCATTTTTTTTTCTGTGTGTGCCTTATTTCCATTCCCATTTGCAGATTTGGATCTCTACTCCCTTGTATTGTCTGTTTTTGTAGTCTCAAATTATTGCTACATACGCTAAATGTTCACTACTAATTTGCGGTAGCCATAGTCTTCTTTTTTTCGAGTATTTTTTTTTTAGGAGTGGGGCTTCAACAATTATGCAATACCTAAGCTTATAATACCCTGTTCTTTTTTTTAATTTGTATTTTATTATTAGTTTCAAGTACATAGTACACTGATTAGACATTTATACAGTTCATAAAATGATCACACTAGGCTCTCCAACTAGCCATTATATTAATGCTAACTGCATTCCCTGTGCCACGATCCCCACCCCCGTGACCATCTATGAACTACAAATTTGTACTTCTTAAACCCTTCACCTCATACTCCCAGTCCCCCAACCCCCTTCCTGTCTGGCCATCCCCAGATTGTCCTCTATATTTCTGAGTCTGTTTTTGATTAGTTTGTTCTTTTTGTTCCTTAGATTCCACAAATAAGGGAAATTGCGTGGTATTTATCTTTCTTTGTCTGACTTATTCCACTCAGCATAATAACCTCTAGGTCCATCCATGTAGTTGCAAATGGTAGGATTTTATTTTTTTAATGGCTGAGTAATATTCCATTGTATATATGAACCATACCTTCTTTATCTAATCATTTATTGATGGATATTTAGGTTGCTTCCATGTCTTGGAAGCTATTGAAAATTGTGCTGCCATGAACATAGGGGTGTATAGATCTTTATGAATTATTGTTTTTCTTTGCATAAATACCCAGAAGCGCAATTGCTGGGTCAAAAGGTATATCAATTTTTAATCTTTTGAGAAACCTCTAGACTATTTTCCATAGAGGCTGTAACGATTTGCATTCCCACCAAAAGTGTATGAAAGTTCCCTTTTCTCCACTCCATTGCCAAGATTTGTTGTTATTTGATTTTTTGATGATAGCCATTTTGACAGGTATGAGGTGATATCTCATTGTGATTTTAATTTGCGTTTCTCTGATGATGAGTGACCTTGAGCATCTTTTCATATGTCTATTGGCCATCTGTATTTTCTCTTGGGAGAAATATCTGTTCAGGTTTTCTGCCCATTTTTTAATTGGGTTGTTCTTTTTTTTGTTGCTGAGTTGTATGAGTTCTTTATATATTTTGTATATTAACCTCTTATCAGATGTATCATAAATGAATATCTTCTACAATTCAGTTGCTTGTGTTTTTGTTTTGTTGAGGCTTCTTTTGCTGTACAAAAGCTTTTTAGTTTGATGTAGTCCCATTTGTGTATTTTTTCTTTTGTTTCTCTTGTGCAAGGAGATATATACAAAAAGAAATTACTGTTAGCAATATCAGAGGGTTTACTACCTACGTTTTCTTCTAGAAGTTTTATGGTTTTCGGTCTTACATTTTAGTCTTTAATCCATTTTGAGTCTATTCTTGTATACAGTGTAAGAAGCTGTTCTTATTTTTACATGTATTTGTCCATTTTCCCAGGGCCATTTATGAAGTGACTGTCTTAACGCCATTGTATATTTTTGCCTCCTTTGCTGTATATTTGGTGAGCATATAGGTGCGGATTTATATTTGGGCTCTCTATCCTTTTCCATTGATCAATGCATGTGTTTTTATGCCAGTACCATGCTTTTCTGATTACTGTAGCCTCATAGTATTGTTTGATATCAGGTAGCGTGATAACTCCAACTTTGTTCATCTTTCTCAAGATTGCCATGGCTATTCATGGTCTTTTATGGTTCCATTTAAATTTTAGGATTATTTGTTCTAACTCTTTGAAATGACATTGGTATTTTATAGGGATTGCATTGAATCTCTATATTGCTTTGTGTATTATGGACATTTTAATGATGTTGATTTTTCCTACCCATGAGCACGGTATATGCTTCCATTTACTTCTATCTACTTTAATTTCTATTTTTCTTTTTTCTTTGGCTTTATTGAAATATAATAAACAATTAGTTGCTCCTATTTACATTGTACAATTCAATGAGATTTTTTTCAAGTATAGTTAACATACAATATTATATTAGTTTCAGTTGTACAGCATAGTGATTAGAGATCTATATAACTTAAAAAGTGATCACCACATTAACTCTAGTACCCCTTTTCCCCTTATTACAACATTATGAACTATTTTCTTTTTGCTACACTTTATATCTTTATTTCTATTTTGTAACTATCCATTTGTACTTCTTAATTCCATTGCCCTTTTTTCACCATCCCTTCAAACCCTCTCCCATCTAGTAGCCCTCAAAAATTCTCCGTATCTATGAGGTTATTTCTGCTTTTGTTGTCATTCCTTATTTTGTTCCTTAGATTACATATGTATGTGAAATCATGTGATATTTGTCTTTCTCTGTCTGACTTATTTCATTCAGCACAATACCTTCTATGTCCATCAAGGCAATATCATTTCCCATTCCCTTCCTTTTAGTCTGTGTGTGCCTTTTAATCTGAAATGAGTCTCTTGCGGGCAGCGTGTGTAAGGGTTTTGTTTTCTTTTTTTTTTTTTTTTCTTATCCATTCAGCCACTCTATCTTTTGGTTGGAGCACTTAATTCTTTTCCATTTGAAGTACTTGTTGATAGAAATGTAGTTACCATTCTTTATTCTTGTTTTTGATACATGTTTTTTCTTCTTAAAGAATCCCCTCCAACATTTTCTGTTATGCTGGCTTGGTGTTGATAAATTCCTTTAGCTTATTTTTGTCTTGGAAGCTCTTTATCTATTCTTCAACTCTAAATGATAGCTTTGCTGGATAGAGTATTCTTGGTTGTAGACTCTAGGTTTTCATCACTTTGAATATTTTGTGCCAAGCCCTCCTGTCCTGCATCATTTCTTTTGAGAAATCAGCTGCCAGTCTTCTGGGTGCTCCCTTGTAGGTAACTAACTGCTTTTCACTTACTGCTTTTAAGAGTCTTTCTTTGTATTTAACCTATGGCATTTTAATAATGATGTGTCTTCACATGGGCCTCTTTGGGCTCCTCTTTTTTGGGACCCTCTGAGCTTGCTGGGGTGGTGTGTCTATTTCCTTTAAAGATGGGGGCAGTTTTCCATCATTATTTCTTCAAATAGCTCTTCAACATCTTGTTTTCCTTCTGGTACTCCTATGACAGATATTTTTACATTTAATTGTGTCCCTTAGGCTCCTTAAATTATTATTGTAGTCTTGGCTTCTTTTTTCTTGCCATTCTGATTGAGTGTCCTTGTCTTTCCCATCATCTATATAGTTCATTTGATCCTCTTTTTTATTCACTCTGTTAATTTCCTCTAATATACTGTTCATCTCAGATAATGTTTTTCATTTCTGAATGGTTTCCTTTTGTAATTTCCATTTCCATTTTTATTTTTTAATCTCTTTGTTAAAGTTATCACTGAGTTCATCAACACTTCCTCTAAATTCGTTGAATATCTTTATAACAAGTGTTTTGGACTCTGCATCTGTTAGATTGTTTGATTCCATTATTCCTGGATCTCTTTATGTTCTTTCATATGGTTTCTGATTCTTTGTCTTCCTATTTTGTCTAACTTTCTGTGTCTGATTCTATGTACTAAGAAAAGCTGCTAAGTCTCCCAGTCTTATTAGTGTGGCCTTGTGAAATAGGTGTCCAGTGGCAAAGTCCCGAGAGGATTTTAGCTGCAGGCCAAGTTTAGACCCAGCCTGTGCCCCTCAGGAGGCCACCTGTTAAGATTCAGCAAGCAATCCACAGATGCTATGCTTATAGTTGCCTCAAGAGGCCATGCTAGAAACTGAGACCAGCTGTCACCAGTGTGAGCCTTGTCTCTGCTCAGCAAGGAGCACTGGACTCACCAAGGACAAAACTGGATGTGGCTTGGGCGGGACCATGAGTTGAGGGAAGTGGAGTTTCAGGGAATCCTCTGGATGGAGCAACCTCTGTTACCCAGTTTGATGAGTAGAAGTATTAGTAGGTCCACAATGAAAGTATTTGGGAACTGCGGAGACTGTTGTAATTCAAGGAAAGAAGGAGGGGTGTATGGAACAGTTTTAAGAGGTTGCAAGGAATGTAGGGTAGCCTGTGAAGTGAACGGTTTGTAGAAAATGGCCATTAGCCTCTGGAAAGAGTTGGTAGTCTATCCATTGAGTCCAGTGTCTGTTGAGGATCTGGATTGTGACTGTCTGATTGCATAGATTGAAAAGTAGATATCCTACAGATGTATTGTCACTAGTTCTTGTGAAACAAAGGGGAGCTTTGGAAATCAAAGGAGTATGAGGGTAGTGGGTCTTATTAATGGTATGGAGGGGTGTGCTACCTTTGCAAGGGATTAGGTATAGATGCGGAAGAAATCAGCAGGTTGATTAGCCTGTGCTGTGGAGTAACTTCCAAGGAGTGTATCTGCTATTTCAAGGAAAATGGAGCCCTTTTTTTCTTTTTGATATGAAAAGGTCATTTGTATATGTTCCTTTTTGGTGAGGGGAATGGAGAGGGCAGAGTATGCTGAGGAAGAGAGGTAAAGGCAGAGCCAGCAGTCCTTGGCTACTATAGGGTTGGAATTATTGAGGAGTGAATGGGTGAGATTGAGAGAACACTCACGATGAGTGAGAAAGCTCTGTAGGGAAGCATAAGAGGAAGCATGTGATCGGTGGGAGATATAAGTAAGTACAATTAATAGGGCGGAAATGGGAGGTGTTCTTGATCTACATAATGAGGAACCTTGCCCCATGAATCTACTAGGTGAGTGATACTTGTCCATGAGAAATCAAAGCTTCCCTATAAAAGTGAATCCCATATAAAAAATTAAAATCTCATGACAGAGAGAAAGGGGAGACTGTGCTAAGGCTGAAAGAATTTGTTGGGGTAGTGGTGTTGTCTGTTATGAAAGAAGGGGAGAGTCTGAACCTGAACAGAAGGGACAGGGACAGTAAAGTTTACTCATTAGTCCTCTTCTTCAGGAATGTGGACTAGCCAAAGCTTTGTAGGTCTGATGGAATAGCTGTGGTATTTTGGGGTGTCTAGTCCTTTGGTGAACTATTGGAGACTCGTTTTAGCCTGGAAAGATGGAACCAGGTTGGCTGTCCAGTAATCTTTGCAGCAATTGGGGTGGTTAAAAATACCTGGCAAGGGCCTTGCCATCTAGATTTAAGATCCTCTGAGTGTAAATTCTTAAGTAGGACCCAATCACCAGGGATTACAAGAGTAGGTGGAAGATCTCCTGTGAACAATTTTGGCAGGACTTGGTCTGCATGTTCTCTTAGTATTTGTCTAATAGATTTAGCATGGGTACGTAATATCCTAATGGGGACATTGTGGTTGAGATGTTACCTAGAAGAAAAGGCCTTCTGTACATGAGTTCAAAGAAGCTGAGGAAAGAAAGGGCCCGAGGGGAGGCCCTAATGCACATGAGGGCAAGAGATAAGAGTGAAGTCCTAGGTTCCTTAACCTCTAGTCTAAGCTTAGTTAACTGGGTTTTTATTAAAGAGTTAGCTTTTTCAACTTTTCTTGAGAACTGTGTAGGTTTCATTAAATACCTAAGGTGGAACTGACTTTCTGTGTTATTTGAGATATGAAGTCTAGGCCGTTATCTGAATTATGAGGCAGGTAATCCAAAGGAAGGAATAATGTCTTTGAGCAGGGCCTGGGTTACTTCAGAAGACTTCTCAGAGGTGGTAAGGAAAGCCTCAACCCATCCAGAGAAGGTGTCTACAAGGGTTAGTAAGTATCAGGTTTTCCTGATGAGAGACATGTGTATAAAGTCAATTTGCCAATCCTGTCCAGGGATGCTGCCCCTAACCTGATGGATAAGAAGGAAAGGAAGACGTAAAGTCCCTTGGGGAGAGACTGTGGAGCAGATAGAGCAATTTTTTGTAATATCTCGGAGAGTATTAAAGTTATTGTAAGTAATGAAAAGTTTAAGGAGTTGTAAAAGTGATTTAAATCCATTGTGTAAGGAGTTGTGAATATCTTGCAGGATATTTTGAGCTTGGTCTTGTGGTGAGATACACCTTCCTTGCATCTTTAGCCACAGGTCTTCCTTATCTGCTCCAAGCCTGAGGAGAGAATGAGACTCTTTAGGAGAGTATTGTGGCATGAAATGAGGAATAGCTAAGAGTTGGGAGAAAAGGGGTGGTTGCTGCTCTGCCCTTTTGGCCTCTGTATCTGCTTTATTATTGCCCTATATGATGGGGTTGTTTCCTGCCTAGTGCCCCTTATAATGAACTCTTGCTGCCACCTTGGGAAGACTAGCAGCCTGAAGAAGTTTAAGAATTAAGGAGGCATTGGTAATAGAAGATTCTTTTGTAGTGTGAAATCCTCTTTCTTCCCAAATTGAGGCATGTGAGTGGAGAATATGGAAGGCATATTTGGAATCTGTATAGATGTTAACTTCTTGTCCAGATGCTAAGCTTAACACTCTGGTGAGGGCAATCAATTCTGCTTTTGAGAGGTAGTCCCTACAAGAAAGGTCTGGATTCTATGACCTCTATGAGAGAGACTATTGCATAGTCTGCCAACTTTTTCCTATCCTGGGAGAACTACCATCAATAAACCAAGTGTGTGAGGCATTGGGTAAAGAGGAGTCTGTTATGTTTGGGAAATAAGGAGTCTTAAGGTTGAGGATTTCTATACAAGAGTGTGAAGTCTCTTTTGGGGGGATGGGTAAAAGATTGGCAGGATTGAGTGAAGGCCATTTGGCTAGGGTAACATGAAGAGATTCAATAAAGATTATGTGAAAAGTTTGTATTCTAGAGGGAGGGAGATTTGGGGTAGCTTTGTATATTAGGAGGTCAGAGATGTTATGTGAAGAATAAACCGTGATGAGTTGTCCGAATGTGAGTTTCTGACTTTCAAGAGTTAGAAGAATGGTCGCTGCCAGGGCTCTTAGGCAGGCTGGCCAACCCTCGACTGTAGTATCTAATTGTTTTGATAGGCAGCTGCCCGAGTGTCGGCTCCCTGAACTTGTCCTAAGAGTCCAAGTGCTATTTCTTCCTTTTCCATAGTGTAAAGTGTTAAAGGTTTGGAGAGGTTGGGAAGGCAAAGAGCTGGAGCCGATATAAGGGCCTGCTGTAACTTCCAGAAGTAAGGACTAATATTAATGGTGGGATCTATTGGTTCAGTCAAAGGATCTTCAGAGGCCAGGTATAAAAGACAGGCTAGAATGCTGAAGTTAGGGCCTCAAATACAGAGAAGCCCTGCTAATCCGAGGAAAGACAGGAGCTCTTGTTTTGAGGTGGGAAGTGGTAGCGATGCGATGAGGTCTTTTTTGTCTAAGTAATGGCACAATATTGCGGGGTAATAGAGAGACTGAGATAAATGACTTTAGGGGAAGAAAGTTGGGCCTTGAGAGGGTAGATAACAGTTGACTTTCCACTGCCTCTACCAGCTGTTGATTATCTTGCTGGTGGAGGATATCAGCCTGACCCTGAGTGGCTAGCCAGATTCTTTACTTTTTTTTTCAGGGGAAAGAGTGGAGGAAAGGATTATGTAGAGGTCATGCCAAGTAAGATCATAGGATTGAGTTAGGTATTCAAATTCCTTGACATAAGTGGCAGAGTCAGTGAAGAAGGATCTTAACTTTTTCTCAGTTTGAGAGAGATCGACCAGAGAAAAGGATATGAATGTGGACTATACCCTTAGCTCCTGCAACTTCCCTTAAAGGGAAAACAGTAGCAGGCTCCTGGAGGTGAGTCCGATAATGCATATGAGGGGTGGGGAAGGATGGTTTTGAAGGATCTGAGCTGGATTCATCGGGAGCTGAGGGGTTAAAGGAGGAAGAACTGGGGGAGTTGGGAACCAAAGGGTTAAGGGAGAAAGGAGTGAGAGAGTTGGGAGCTGAAGGGTTAAGGGAGGAAGGGGTGGGAGAGTTGTGAGCCAAGGAGTTTAGGAGAGGGGGAGTGGGGGAGTCTTCTGGGAGGTCAGCTGAAAGAGGAGCACATGGGTGTGGGGGCCTAGGGCATGGTGGTCCGTGGTCAATGAGATCAAAAACGGAAGTGTCGGTTTCAGAGTTAAGGGAAGTAAACTGTTTGGAGTGAAGAAGTAAAATCTGATAAGTAGAACAGAGTTTAAAGAGAGAGGATCTGGAGCAGAGAGTAAAGAAGGCCTGGACATAGGGGACTTCAGACCACTTTCCATTGTGGTGACAGAAGTTGTCATGGTCTTCTAATGTGTTATAGTCAAAGGTGCTGTTCTCAGGCCATTGAGATCCATTATCCAATTTATATTATGGCCAAGCAGTGTTACAATATAAAATGAAATGGTGAGGTCTGATATCACCCTTGAGGCTGAGGTTGTCTAGGTTCCTTAATAAGCAGCCAAGTAGAGTGGTTTTGGAAGGTGTAGAGAGTGTGTTCCCCATGATGAAGAGGATGAGAAAGACAGGGAAAGTGAGGAGGTTGAGTGGCAAACTACAAGGGAGGGAGAAGCTTTTTGGGTGGGCATCCCTACCCAAAGAGTCCATCCAATAGAGCAGAGGGGTCCTTTCTGAGTCTGACATCCCCAGTTCAGAAATACCTTGGGCCAGGAGGCTGAGGAATCTTTTGACCTATCGCTAGGATTTGTCAGAGAACAAGAGAGACAGAAGACCTGAGAAGAGGTGGATTACCACTCACTCAAAAATTAAGTGTCTGCTGTGGACTGGCAGTTCAGCAATGAAAAGTTGAAGCTCCCGGTCTGGCATTCTCCCTGGCTGGGTTCCAAGAGGATTTGGGAGGTTAAGGTTAAAACCCTTAGAGCCCAAGGTTAAGGTAGGACTCAGAGGTTATTCTGGGTGTGCTGCTGCAGGCCACTGCTCTCCAGGTTGTAAATCAATAACCTTGGGGCTCAGAGGAGAGGCCACTGGGTTGAACCTGCACCAAACCCTCCTAGGTTTCAGCACTAGATGTTAGGTTCACCAAAGAAGGAACGCACAAGGCTGAAGGTGTTAAGCAAGGTTTACTGTAGCAGAGTGACAGCCTGTCTGAGCCAAAGATGGCGTCAGCCCCAAATGCGAGGGGACCTAAAACTTATTTGGGGCTTGAGGTGGACTTTTTGGTGGGAATATTTTGGGTGAATTACAATATTTTGTAATTCAAGTCCTGCATTCTGGACTCTCCTCCCTTCCCAATTTATTGATAGGGAAGGGAGGAGAGTCCAGAATGCAGGAGATGAGCATGTAGCACTGCATGCAAGGTCCGGTTTCCACACAAAGGTAAAGGAGAACTCTGGTTCCCACATTACATGGCAGGATAGGGATTGAGCCCTCTTGGACCTAATAGTGTTGTCTAGGGTTTCAGTCTCCTTCTGACTTATCCAGACAGCCAGAATCCCTTCTGATTTTTACAGCCAGAGTTTTGGGGAATTTTTCTTCCCTGGGCTGGAACCGTGGGTTGGGAAGCCCCTTCATGAGGCTAGGACCCCTCTCTCCTTAAGGGGGATCTCTGCAGCCTTGCTCTCCCTCCCAGTGTTCCTCCACCACCCATGGGTGTGAGTCCAGCCCAATTTGTGACTTTCCCCCTCCTACTGGCTTCAATGTGGCTCCTTCTTTGCATTATCAGACATATGTGCTATGATCAATTGGACTTCAGGTGATTCTACACATTGATTATTTTATAATTTGGTTGTAATTTCAATGTGGACATGGGAGGAGGCAAATCCTGCTTTTACCTAGTCTGCCATCTTCCTCTTGAGTCCTATAATACCCTGTTCTTAAAAATGATTGCACTTTCCTACTTCTGTCTGCTTGTTAGTCATCTTACTCATAGTTATGTATTTTTTGACCTTTTGTTTCAGGTGGAGTGACCCCTTTCAGTATTTCCTGTAATTCAAGTCTTGTGGTAGAGAACTCCCTCAGCTTTTGTATGTCTGAAAAGTTCTTTATTTCTCTTTCATATTTAAAGCAGAGCTTTGCTGGATATATTATTTTGGGCTCATAATTTCTTTCTTTCAATAAAGGAATTCCACTCTTTTCTGACTTGTAAGGTTTGTACTGAGAAGTCTGTTGATAATCTAATGGGTTTTCCTTTATAGGTTAACATCTTCTTTTCCCTGGCTGCCCTGAGAATTCTTTCTTTGTCATTAATTTTTAACAATTTTAATATAATGTGTATTGAAGAAGGCCTTTTTAGGTTGAGATAATTGGATGTTCTGTTTGCTTCTTGAATTTGAAGATCCAGTTCTTTCCATAGATTTGAGATATTCTTGTTGACTGAGTATGCTCTCTGTTTCCTTCATCCTCTCTTCTCCTTCTGGTATACCCATTATTCTCATGTTGCTTTTCCTGATGATGTCAGATAGTTCTTGTAGAGTTCTGTCATTTTTTTTTCATTCAAAAGTCTCTCTTCTTCCTTCTGTGTGATTTCCAGATTTCTCTTTGATATAACTATATTTTTCATCCACCTGGTCAGCTCTATTCCTTAAGGTTGCTATTTTATTCTTCATCTCTTTTAATGTGTTCTTCCTCTCCAGAAATTCTATTTGGTTCTTTTTTTAGGGGTTCAATCCCCTTGCTTAAGTATTTACTTTGTTGGTTTATTTTGTTTCTAATCTCAGAATTGTCAGTCAGAATATTTTGCATCTGATATTTTTTTTCAGAAGTGCAATCCTGAATTCTCTGTCATTTAAATTGTATATTTCTATGCCTTTAAGCTTATTTTCTGGAGATTTTTCACTTTCTTTCTGAGCAGCCTTGTGTCTTTGATTTTTCATAGTGCTTGATGGATTATTTTTCCACTTGGGCATTAATGGGAGTGTACTCTGCTTTTTTTTTTTTTTAAGAAAATTTATTATGTAGTACTCTCTCTTAAGCAGGTTGATAAGAAGAGTTTTTTTCCCCCCCCAATAGGTGGCATCCAAGTTTCTTGGGAATCTGCTTTGAGGCTAAAAATGCTCCTTTCTCTCCAGTAGGCTGTATAGTTTCTCTGTGATCAAGCGGGCTTGGTCCCAGGGTTCCACCTCAGTGAAAGAGTGTGAAGGGCGATTGAGATCTGGAACTCTAAAGAGGCCCTGAAGTCTCGTTACTGCCCCAATAGTCAGATGCAATGTTCTGCTGGTTCTTTCTGACTCCATTTGACTGGGTGGGGTAAAGGTTAATTGGAAGAGGCTTGGATGTGTGTAGCTGCTTCCCTTCCTATAGTTCTGTCCCCCAGGTTTTAGCTGTCCTGTTTCGGTATCACCATGCCTGTCTCTGGTACTGGCTGTAGTGTATGTTTCAGTACTGGTTATGCAAATTCTCCTGGGACTTGGTGCTACTTCTGAGAGGATATGGAGTGGGAGGAGGGTATGCTCCAATTTGGTGGCAGGGGAGAGAGGCATGACCTGTCTCTCTATCTTAGCCTCCTGCTTGGCAACCGCAACTGCTAAGACACAGCTGTTGCCCCCTCTGCACTCAGTTCCTGCTCAGCCCTCTGCCCTGATCCCTAGGCTCCTCTGTGTGGAACACGCTGATTTCTCAGGCAGCACTGTTCAGAGAACCAGCTATGAAATCTCCCTTCCCCCTCATCCTGTAGAGAGTACCAGATGTGTATGGCAGTTCTGTTATTTCTCCGAACCTACCCCCACAGACTGGAGCGATTCTGACCTTCTGCTCTGATGTGCAGATCTCTCAGATGTGCTTGTGTGCAAATTTGGTGTTATTTGTTGAGTTGTAGATGTTCAGCTTATTATTTCAAGGGAAGAGATCCAAGGAGATCCCTCATGCCACCATGCTTCTGATGTCACTCCAATTTTTTTTTATTACTGTTTGTCTCCTCTGCTAGAATGTAAGCTCCAAACTGGATCATTTCACAAAAAATGACGAATGAATAACTTTTGCATACTATGTGCTTCATAAGATCCAGAAGATGTTTACTTTACTATACTAGTGAGAATTGTACTTCTATCTATTAACAAGAAACTGAAGTAAGGAGCAGCTTATGTGTAAGCCTCTAAAGACCTTCTAGGCCTCTCTAGATGGACAGGCATTCTGAGCTCAACAGGTCCCAAATGAAATTATGTTCTCTCAAAACTTTTGTGTCCCCTCTCTTGTTAATGATTCCATCATTCACTCAATTGTCTAAGTTAGAATTCTTTACTCCTCTTTCTCTTTTCCCCTCACATTGAATCAAACATCAATTCCTTTCTATTCTTCCTAATTATCATACAAATTTGTTTTCTCTCCACAATAACTAACAATATCTTAAGTTCATGTGAGACCAACAATAGCTTCCTACTCATTCCTAATTGTTCTCTCTCTCTTTCCTCCTGCTAATTCCCGCAAAGATATACAAATGGCTAACAAGCACATGAAATAATGCTCAACATCATTAGTCATCAGGGAAAAGAAAATCAAAACCACAATGAGATATTACTTCACACCTACTAGGATGCCTATAACCAAAAAGTCAGACAATAGCACGCATTAGCAAGGATGTGGAGAAATTGAAGCCCTTGTACATTTCTGGTGAGACTGTAAGATGATACAGCTAGTATAAAAAACAGTTTGGCAATTCCCCAAATAGTTAAACAAAGAGTTACCGTATGACCCAATAATTCCACTTCTGGGAATATACTCAAAGTAATTAAAAGCAGGGTCTCAAACAAATATTTTTACATCACCACAACATCATTATGTACCATAGCCCAAAGTGGAAACAACTCAAATGGCCATGCACTGATGAATGGATAAAGTAATTTGGTATATTTGTACAATGGAATATTATTTGGCCACAAAAAGGAATAGAGTACTGATTCATCATACATGAAACAATCTTGAAAACATTATGCTAAGTGAAAAAGCCAAACACAAAGGCCACATATTATATGATTCTATTTGTATGAAATGTCCAGAATAAGCAAATCTATACAGACAAAAAGTAGATTAATGGTTGTTTAGGGCTGGGGCCTGGAGGCAATAGGGAATTGAGGGGTGGTAGTTAAAGGGTATGAGATTTCTTTTTGAGCCAATGAGAACATTTTAAAACTGATTATTGTTCTAAAACTCCGTGAATATACTAAATACCATTGAGTTATACGCATTAAATAAGTGAATAGTATGGTATGTGAATTATATCTCAATAAAGCTATTACAAAGAAAATGCTCACTGGCCCTGTTCCCTGTGCCTGGTGCTGTTCTGGAGCATGGGTACAGAGATAATTAGGACTCAGAAGCATTCAAGGAGCTTATGATGGAGGCAGATAACAAAGTAAGAAATTATCATGATAGAGTAAAAGAAAGTGCTCTAATAGAGCTTGGGGCTTCTGGCAAAAATAATGAATAATTATGACTGATGCAATTAAGGAATGCTTCAGCTAGGAGGCAGAATTTAACCTGCATCTTGAAGTATGAATAAGATTTCAATTCAATAAACAAAACCTAATGATGTTGTTGGGGCAAGGGTGGAAAAGGAAGGTCATTCCATTGAGGGATCAGCACATGCAAGGGAATGGCAGTCTACAGTTATCTAGCACAGTCGAGGGGCAACCAAGAATTTGGATAGTGCATAGGAGTGTGGAGGGATGTTATGAGAGATGAACCTGGAAAGGTAGTCTGGGGTCAGATTCCCGAGGGCCTGGAATTCCCTGGAGCTTAGAATATTTCCTGATATAGGAAATATTTCACACCGCAATGGTGTGGTAAAGCTCTCAGTAGGGATCAAATAGTGGTGTCTATGACTCTGCCACTGACTAGCCGTGACCTTGGGCAAACCACCTAAACTCTCTGGATCTCAATATCTTTAACTTGAAAATGAATATAATCATCTTACTCATAAGGTTGTAGAAATGATCAAATGAAAGGAGAATGTGGCAGACACTGTGCTGAATAACCCAACATCTATTCCCAGTCCCTTTCTCCCTTGCCTGCACCTACAACAGAGACTTGAAAAGCCAAATATATGCTTAGTCTCCCTTGCAGCTCAAGATGTCCACATGACAGTAACACACTTATATCTAATAATACATAAACAAAATAATATTGAGAGGCTACTAGCAGACCTTTTCTTTCCTGAAGAAAATACACAGACATTGCTAATGCTGTCAACTTCATCCTAGTTTCTGCCTCAATGTCATGCAGACATGACATTGACAGGGTAGGTAGTTATGAGTTGGAGGGAGGGGGACAATGAAGGGTTAACGAGGCCCCAAGACCAGCTCAGCAGAAGAAAGTATACAAAAAAGGTGCTCAACCGGTATGAGCAAAATTAGTTAACTGGGCATGTGCCTATCCTCAAAATCTTCAGGGTGCAGGAGTATGACTTCTTATCTAAGAGCATACATTGTGCATGCCCAGGACAAGAGTAGTAAGATCTAAGGGAGGAGCAGAAAATTCATGCCATTTGAGGTAGGAGGGACAGAGAGAGAACAAAGAAACTCTATGGCCCATATAAACGCCAACCCTCAATTTGTCTAGGCACTCTATCCTTGATCAAGCTGCCCACTTGGACTTTCTCCCAAGTATAACCTCTGCTGGCTTGCCTTACTTAGTAAAATTGCTTCTGTTTCAGCTTGCTACTCTTTGCCTGCAGTCTTTCTTCAAGCATTGGGCCGCCATGTAAAACTTCCACGGGGGAATCCAAGGACCGAGCCCTGACTCTCACACAGTGCTGACACCTGATTGCTGGTAACAATACCTGGGGCCCTAATAGCCATCCTGAAGCCGGATTATTGGCAGAAATGAAGATGAAAAGCCAACATGTTGAGGATGGATGATAGTGCAGAAGTATCGAAAGAGACACTAGGCTCTTGATGGCACCAATAAATGAATGCCAGTGACTACTTACCTCTGGACTTACTCTTATGTGAGAAAAATAGATCTCTATTTGTATAAGTTAGTTGGCGTTTCTGTTACCTGCAACCAAAATCATTCTTCACTAATGCAAGTTTATAAAATAAGCCAAAAAGTGATTTATAAAAATAAAAAAAAATGATTTTTGGAGGAGACATATGATTTTCAGTTTTACTTTGATAACAGAGTGAAAAATAAATTAAACATATTGTAGGGAATGCTAGTCAAGTAGTAATTACAAGAATCCAGGAAATAAACAGTGAAGGTGCTGAGGCAGTGAGGATGAGGAATAGGAGACAGATATCAGTGATAACAGAGGGAAAACTGATGAGACCTGGCAACTGATCATACTTTGAGTGAAGGGTGCAAGAGTGTGAAGGTTTGAAGATGCCTTAGAAGGTTTTAGCCCTAGTGACTGAGGAGATAGTGGGACTGTAAACCTACATTCATAACATAGGAACATATTCATATAACTTTAAGAGAAAGATAATGAGTTCAGTTTTGGACATATTGACCTTCAATTGCCTGCAACACACCTAGGAGTGGTCCTATAGGCAATAGGTCCTATTGGAAATATGGGGCTTTGAGGACAGATGGAAATATGCATTTGGGTGTCATCAGTGTAGAGGTGGAAGCTGAAGCCATGGGAGTGGATGGGATCACTCATTAGGAGCAAGTATAGTAGAAAAGAAGAGAGCTAAAAATGGAGACATGGTGAGAGGATGGTTACCTTTAAATGTTGGATGAAAACAGAAAAGTCGGAGAAGAGAACTAGAAGCACTCAATCATTCAAAAATATTTATTGAGTGCCTACTATGTGCCAGACCCTGGGCTTGAGGCTGAGCAGTCAGAGAGTAGGAAAGGAACTAGAAGAGCATGGTGTTGGGTAGGGTGTGGAGCAGGGGTGGTTGGTCAACAGTGTCACATGTTGCAAAAAAGTCAAGTGGGGTGAGAAATGAGGAACTCCTTTCCTCAGCCACATTCATCAGAATTCCTTTAACGGGAGTTTATTGTTAGCTGTAATAGCCTGTCTGGAAGATAAATGCTAAATTAATTTGGGAACTGACTTGTGAAACTCTCAAGTGGCCTAACTCATTTAAAAGAAGTTCAGATCCTATTATGTGAGATTAAATTGGTTTCTGCAGGTGGTTGTGCAACCTTCTCCCCTAGAGATATTGTTTGTCAAACATGGTTTCTGTCCAGTTCCTCTTAGGAGCAAGAACAGTGGTGCTGTGAGAGTAGGAGGACTCCATCAAATCTCTCCAGTGAATGTACATGAGAGTTCTTTGCTCAGAATTCTAATAGACCCTAGGGCCCTATATTGTGCTCTATATACTATTCGTGTGGTCTTTTTTTTTTTTTTCTTTACTTGTGTCATGAATGTTAGTTTTGTCTCTAAATAGACCAAAAGTTCCTCAAAGGTAAAGATCATATCTTTTGCTCTTCTCTTATTCTCCTCAGGGCTGGACACAGAGTAGGCATTTGATAAATATTTAAGTCATGGAGATGTGGTTCAAATTATTTTTATAAAATGCCAACGTGCATTTGATAAAATGTACATTTAAAAAACTTATGTTATTTTAAATTCTAATATCAGGAATCTAACTAATTTCATTTGATACAGGTTATAGTTTGGAAGGGTATAAAGAAAGTACATGAAGTGGGATGCTGGCTAGCGGGGAAGGTGCCCCGATGTCCAGTCTCATGTTGCTGTCTCTCAGTTCCAGGTCACAAGGCCATGGGAGCTCAACGATGTGGACCCTGGACATCGCTGGAATAGTCAGCCCCTCCCTGCTGCTCAGTGATGCCTACTGGGCCACTGCTCACTGTGCTTTTCTGCCACCTCAGCTGCTCCTTCTAGGACTCCATTCACACATGCCTCATTTCATTCCAGTCCCGTGCAAGTGGCTTTGGGTTTATGTCTTTATTTGATGAAAATGAGCCATTGCACAGCCATTGGCACTTGTATTGGGGAAACGTAGCCTCCAAGAAGCTTACAGTCTCAGTGCCAAAATTTTTTTCATGTCAGAGACTGAGAACTCTTGTAGTTGTTCATGTCATCCTTTCTTCAGACAGAAGATACCAAAAAGTTGCGACCAAAGATCTTTTCATTTTATTGATAAACTTGCTAATAAGCCAAAACGTTTGTCAATGTCAACTGTAGTGTGTCAGACCAGTTCTATCGTTACAAGATGTTCCATCTGACTGCTAAAGTTGAGGGCAAAGAAAATGGAATCAAGACATGGTCAACATGGTTGACATTGCAAAGGTGCTTAATTGGCCTCCAGTGTATCCTGCCAACTATTTTGGTTGTGACCTGGGAGCATAGGCCCAGTTTGATGTTGAGAATGACCGTTACATTGTCAACAGATCTCATGAGGAGAATAAGCCGCACAATGGATAGATCCATTAAAAAGTTTGTTCTCTGTCCTGAGTGTGAGAATCCTGAAACAGCTGCATGTCAATCCAAAGAAGCAAATGATAGGTAATTCTTGTAAAGCTAGTTACCCAGTCATGCTTGACAGACATCATAAACTCTGCACATTCATTCTCAAAAACTCATCTGAGAAGAGTGACAGTGGTACAGGAAAGAAAGAAAAGGAAAATAAAAATAGAAAGAAGAAAGGCAAGGAAAATGGTTCTGTGTCCAGCAGTGAAAACCCACCATCACCGCCACCACCACCACCACCACCACCACCACCACCACCACCACCACCACCACCAC